>NC_051277.1:7958318-8040818 GCF_015220745.1 Sebastes umbrosus | reverse complement strand
CGTGTATCTATTCAATAGTCAAGCACATTTTAAGCAAACTTTTGAAATGTTGCAAAAAAGAAATTAGGCACATTTCCGTCATCTGGTTTGGATCGGATAAACTAGGATGCATAGTATCGTCAGAAGTTGGCGGTATAGGCTACGCTTTACGCATGTCTGTAATCCGCCAGTAAACATAGTTGAAGAAGAAGTAGAGGTTGCGAATCAGTTACAAAACAAGTTGCCTCGGCCGATCTCCGAGAGAAAAGAGTCTTTAAGAATTTGTTTAAATTGGGCAAGTTTTAATTGTTCTTTCATGTCAGCTAGTATTGTTCTTGTTTCATATCGTCCGGAGACAAAGACAATATAATATATATCTGGGGAGACGCCGACAGCAGAAACGGCTGATCAGTTATGTGATTTAAATGTTCGCTACATCAGAATTTATTCGTCAAAGGCGTTTCCATAATCCATTTAGCACATCAACAAAGGCTAACACCACCTCAAGCGTGCGTAAACTATTTTTTTGCCGTTCCCATACAGCTTTTCTGTGATACTTCATAAGTGCATAAAAATGCGTGAATGGAAACACGGCTAGTGATATGTGTATAGTATGTAATGTTGTGTTTTAAATTATTTCTTACAAGAATATAGGTTGAAGATCCCACAGAGACATCTCACTCTGGACTGTCAATAAAAGACAAATATCTCTTCCAAACTTCTGATATCAAACAAAATGTACAATAGATAGACAATAGAAGATACAATAGATGAGTCTGTATTTTTAAAGTGACAATCATTCTTTAAATTTACCTCTGGCAGCCACAGCTCTGCTTGTCCAAACAGCCAATAAGACAACATTTGGCCCTGACATTAGGATTTAACAAGAGGAACTGACAGAGTCATTTGTGCCCTTTGAAGCGTCCCTTTGTCTGTTAATCACCATGTAATTAAAAACACACATGCAGTGAATGTTTCTAATTTTTCTCTCATTAAAAAGGACAAAAAGATCACAGTGAACTAATAGAACTAATAAATTAAGTTGCATAATGGAGTCACTGAAAATACTTTTTTCATTCTACCTTAAGCACCATCGTTGCCAGATCTAATGTTCTTCCCTAACTGAAAAGTATTGTTCATTATTTTAGTCCCATGCTTGAGAAAATGCACTTTTCTAAAACCCTCATCTGTGACTGCTAATGAAGAATGTCACCCCTCTGGATCCAGCTCTTCTGGCAGGCAGATGCCCGCCACCGCCATCAGGCCGTATAATGGTTATCAGCATGTCAAATGGTATTTACGATAGTTAGCTGCGACTTAGGACGCGCTGCATGCTTAAACAACAGGAGAGAGGGTGGAGGGGATTTACTGACGTGAGTCTATAGAGTGTGTCTGTTTACAATGAGGTGAAGTTGTGTGTTTGAAGCATCTGTCTGTGGTATGCAGTTGTTTACTCTGCGAGGAATCAAGTCGCTCTGCTCCTCTGTTCTTCATATGAAGAGACCACAACTAACACAATGTGTTTTTTCACAACATGTAATGACATGGTTAATCAGAACACAGTGTGTGGGAAAACACAGTTTAAACATTCATTAAAGATTAACTCTTTTTATCTATTCATTGGTCACCCATAAGTCTTTGTTAGATGGTAGCTTTTGAAACCAAGGCCAGTACTTTCTACACTGAAATACTCAGGAAGCATTCATTTAGCACCAAATCTCAATATTCAGAGATGGGGGCTTTCGAAATATCTGTTATAAGTTCAACTTGAGCTATTTCTCCACTCCTTGCCACTCCTTTCTTAGCCCTGCAACTTGGACACTCTTCAAGCCGCAAGTATTTAGCGTGAAGTTGACCCAGCAGGTAAATGATACTACAGCTGAAAAGATTACTGGACGGATCAATCGACAGCACATTAATCTGAAACTGTTTTCACCGTTGATTTGTCGGCCAGACTCCAAACATTCTTTGGTTCTCAAAGGAAGAAAATCTGCTGCTTTTTCTGTTTCTATATGATTGCAAACTGAATATAAAGACATTTGAAGACGTCAACTTGGACTCTGGGATGGGATGGACATTTTTAACAAATTTTTTACACTTTATATATCCATTAATCAAGGAAATAATTGGCAGACAATGAAGATAATCATTAGTTGCAGCCCTAAATCATACGCTGTGTGCCAAAATGCAAAATACAGAATCACATTTATCATACCCGAAGCACTTATATTGTTCAAAGATAAGAGTTTGTGACAACAAAACTTAGATGAGACTCCTTTTGAGCGTAGGGAAAGAACAGCATTAGTTTTTTCATCTGATTGTGGCCTTTAAAGCCACTTTCACTCCCCTACACTCTCCTAAATTTCTTAAACATGTGTCTAATAGTAAGGGGAACATAAGTGGAAGGAAAACATCACCTTTGTCTAGTACTTTATATCTCTAAGGAAGGCTACAATCCCAGGGAAAAATGGCATCCAGTACTAGTGGTGGAATGTATGAAAGTACATGTACACAAGTACTGTACTTAAGTACAAATTTGAGGTACTTGTATTTGGAGTATTTCCATTTTATGCAACTTTTACCCCACTACATCTCAGAGGCAAATATTATACTTTTTACTCCACTAGATTTGTCTGACAGGTTTAGTTACTTCACGTCCAGCGAAAACCATGTATCTCCAGATTGTTTGTGATGAAATGTTCCTTTATGTGTTGAGAAAATCCTCCTACTTCTTAAAGCTAAATAAACTATGTAATGGATCAGCTGGAAAATGCATCGTCACAAAGCTGAAAACAGGTCTGTTTTTCTGACACCATGACAAGTTGACTCTTTAGAGACACTGGATGGATCTCACAGGACAGCAACACTACAAAACATATGATGATCTCATTCAATAAGATGCATAGCTGTAGATTAAACTATCCAACTGTATATAAAAGAGTTAGCACAACCTTAAACATCTATAGCAGTAAAATGCAACATACACATTAATGCAGCTGTAATATTAATACAAAATATTAATACACACTGACAGGAACATATCACCGCACTATCAATGCTTTTTCTTTTCATACTTTAAACACATTTTGCTGAAATACTTTTAGTTAAGTAAGATTTGCATGCAGGATTTTTACTTGTAGTGAAGTTTATTAGTGTGATATTTGTACTTTTACTTAGGTAAATGATCTCAATACTTCTTCCACCGCTGTCCAGTACTGCAACAGACACCACTGACACATCTAACTGTCTGTTCATCTTCATATCTAGTCATCACTTACTTTTCTACCAAAGTTTAAAGCTCTGCTAGGTATCCATTTCTCTGGTGACTGTGTGCCTCCTCCTCCAGCCCTCTTTACCTAACCGCAATTCTCTCCTACCCATCATTGTTAGTGTTAGCATGCTAATTACATTCCTCAGTAATGAGTGTGTGGGACAGGAGGTTGTTAAGTGATTGTGGGCTGTGTGTGTGTGTGTACGTGCTTACATGTGTTAGGTCATATTTATGGGTAGCGTCTTCTAGTTGTATACGTCTTCATCATCTGCGTATGCGGTTGTTTACACGCCGATGCTCTCTTGTCTTTCTCTGATGCTGCGTGTGCATCTCTGTTTTGAAAGAGCAATGCAGTGGAGATGCATTTTTAATGTGTTTGTGGCTCTTTAGACTCGGTATGACAACAAATGAACCCTCTCATCTCTGTCTCTTTTTCCTCTCCCTCCCTCTGGACAATGGGTGGTCTATACGGCAGAATCACCCGGAAAACATTAAATTGTTTAGACAGACGTTTGCATCAGGAAACGATGTGCACAAACCCACTCTCATCATCTAATTACTTGGTATACTCTTTCTTTTTCTGAATCTGCTTCAAGGGATCGGGGTAGAAGAGGCAGATGAGATGATGTGATGATACACACTGTAGATCATTTCAACACAACATCGCTGGTTTTAGCAAATACAAAATGAAAATCTCTGCTGGACTAACTTCAATAATCACATTATCATTATCCTCTCCACCCTGCTCCAGTTGTTTGACCGTGAAGCGTTTAACAGCTGGCTTACGTAAATACCATCTGACATGCTGATGACCATCTGACATACACGTGGCATTTCACATCACATGTACAATTAATGTATGTGTGTGTGTGTGTGTCCGTATGGAGGCAAGCAGAAACACAGACATGCACTCACCAATAAACAAACTTGATCTAGAAAGCTTAATCTGTTCAGTGCACTCCAAGTGTCTAACGTTTTTTTGTATATTTCTTGGCAAGAATTATAAGAAGACTGATATAACTCTCACAACTGTCCATTCAATATGAAGCTACAGCCAGGAGATGAGGTGCTGAGCAAAACTCTGAGTGGCGGCTCGTCAATAAAAAGAGAGTAGCTGGGCGAGCGAGTCTGAGCCGTTGTTGTCCCAAAACCCCTTCACTTTAATCTGCAGGTGACAAGCAAGACACGGGAACTTGGCCTGGGATTTGAAGCATTTATTTACCGAGCTTCTAAACTGTACACACTGCACTTCAACGTTCACAGTTATAACGTTACTGTTAACTTCATATTCACCGTACGTCACACAGACGTACACAATCTCTCTCTCTCAACCGCACACTCACTAACGTTACGGGCAGCCGGGCTGGCGGAAACCCGTTTTGTCCCAAAAAACACATGAACTTTCTAGTAAACAGACACAACGTACGCCTCTTCCCTCTCTCTCTCCAGTGATTGCAAACACCGACACAACCTACACACTAAGTTATTCCTTAAAAATACATAAATCCCTAATGAATTGTCCCAGCGGGAAGTCAACATAACGTTGATTTTACGTTGAATCGGTGGTCTGCAGTGTTTTAAATCCACCTTCTAGTATCTGCTTAGCTCGCTTGGAATCATGATAGAGGTGATACCAAAAAAGTACCAGGTACTGTCTACAACTTTTACCAATGGAAAACCAAAAAAAGAGCGGTTCCATGCAAGTCGTGTCGTGCCGTGCTGTACCATGCAGTGGAAATGCGGCATAACTCTGTCTAGAGCTGCAGGTAGCCCAGAATGCCTTGGCCTACTGCTAGTCTTTGACCCCTGTATTCAAGCTCAATGTTGTTCAGCTAACAGGGGAGAAGGCTAATCTCTCAGCTGCTCAGTCTCATGCTCAACTACACACACACACATGGACACAGAGGCCCAGACACAGTGTGGTTGTGTAAGCCTCTGGAGTGCAGTCTATGTGACTCTTTGCTGTAATAAAGGGCATAAATGTTGCATCTCTTTCCGTCCCTATCTTATCTCTGTCTGCCTCCTGTTCTTTCTCTTTAGCTTTCTCTTCACCTGTATCTCTTCTTCTCTCTGTCCTGTTCCAGCCCTCTATCTCCTAATTTGACTCTTCATCTCTGTGTGTTGCAGCATTCCAGCAAAGCTCTTAGCTATTCCACTGCTTTCCTGCTTCCATTCGCCAATCAGCACTCACAGTGGAAAACAGCCTTGAGTGTCATCTGATGCTCGGCCTTCAACAACTCCAAGGACGCCCAGGGAAAAATAACAATCTTTAAAACTATTTGGCCTTTCTGGTATCTATTCATTTGTCCTTAAAGGAATCATTTTGTTCTCTTTTTTAAACACATTCAGCTATTTCTTTAATACAATAAGCCACACTGTACTTTGCAGTCATGTTAAGGCAGTCATTAAGGAGCTGTTGGACATAACTTCCTGGATTTAATACAATAGCATCCTTACATTTTAGTGTAACTGAACCTTGTGTGCAAATGGGATTGCCCCGATGGATGAGGCCACAAAAGAGTTAATGTTTTCAATTTCAAATCATGTTACAATGTGTCTTAAGATATTTAGCATTTTATTGTTCATTGTTGATACAGTTGCCGAGTAACCCACCTCCGGTATGCATATTTCTCTGGGACATCTCAGTACTCACCAAGTCTCTAATAAAAACGCTTTTTTACGTCATTTCTTCGAGTGAATTCAACAAGGGCGGACTGTGAGAGGAAGCTTTCCACAATCGTTTCTTGAAGACTGGAGATTGTAATTATGAGTTTTTTTTACTTCTCATTATCTCATTTAATATACCAAATTGTTCTAAATGAATTCTTTATTTTGCGACCTTGCTGCAAATGGTCAAATACAGTTGCAGTAATTGATCCAGTAAGTGCCGGATCTGCCAGATTCTGGGTTAAAATATGATATTATCTGCCTCAGTTCTGATTTATTTAAGTAGCTTAAATTCTTCGCTGCAGTTAATTTCTTGAAGAAATCTACAATTTCCTGTCATTCTTCTTGTCCATGATTCAGATAGTTCTTCTGTTTTGTTAAACTAAAATGATACTTTAAGATGAGATACAGACAGAGAACAGATGACATGCTGCTTTACTCAAGTTCAAAACCACAAATTCACAATCACATGGTATGAACCTCAGACCACAAGGCCACCAAAAACCCAGCGTCCCTCTCATCACTAACATCCCAGTGCTGTGTAGACGTCTTTCAGCTGCCTCTTCATAGTCTTCAATCAGTGTCACACATGCAATAATAAAATGTTTTTTATTACAACCTCATTTCACAGCAGCTTCAGTTAGATTTCTGCAGAGCTAATACTGTAGTTTAACCAAGAGATATGATCTGTCCTGCAACTCACGTGTAGCTCATCACAAGATAAGAGAGCACTTCAGTCTCTAATAGGTTCATTAAGACATTTTGTCCCCTCTGTCCTCTTCATGCTCTCCTGCCCTCTCTCTCACATCCCCCTCCTATAATCTTCGCTTGTCCATTTTTTCCCATTTCTTCCTAGTTCCTTTTCTTCTTGCCCTACTTCTCTTCTTTATCTTTTATCATCCATTATTACTCCAGTTTTCCTGATGTCCTGGGGCCCCCTTTTCTTTCCTTCACCCCATTTCATCTCCTCTTCCCTCCCTCCCACCCTTACCCCCGCCTTCTGCCTCTCTCTGCTGCCTGCCCTGGTTTCATTGACAGTCTGCAGGCGGTGAGGGGGAGGAAATGCTGTAGCATTGCACAGCAAACATCCCTAATAGGCTAATCTAATCTCATCTCTTTGCGGTCTATGGCCCTGTGTTTACTTTCGGCCCTGTGTCTGCACGCTGCCTCGGCCTCGCCTCGCTGAATGCAGCTTTGTTCCCGCTTGAAAACTCATCACTGGTGTGATCTCGGGAACGGGCGCCAACTCCACGACCGTCTGCCCTTAACGCCTGCATGCTGGGGATCGTTCTCATTTATGAATAGCTTCTGTAGCTGTTGTTGTTTGTTTTTTAACTATGTTTAGTTTTATTGAGAGAGACAAGGTTGCGTGCCAAGTACTGAGGGTACTTCTCTATATCTGACCCTGACCGCCAACTTCCCTGTGGGGTTGTTCAATTTAGATTTTGAGTTCAATTTTACTCCGCAGCCAACAAGGTAGCGTCTTTGCAAAATAAGCAGGAGGTAGAAAACCACACGAGAGTAACTGAATAACCAGCCAAAGTCAAAAGTTCACTGACTATCTAAAGAGCAAAAGCATTCGTGAAGTAAAGTTCAACCAAGGACAAATGTCTGCAGATAGTCCAAAATATCTGAGCGAATGTTTCAGTGCAGAACGAGCCAATGAAGGATTACAAAGATGTTTACAAAGCACATTATTAAAGTAGTTCCAAAGACCAGATGATAGAAAAGATGAAAAAGATATAGGAGAGGGTTCACTCCTGCTACTGTCCTCCCGTCCAACCTGATATCACGTCAAAGCATTCCTGAGGCGTGAATATTACACGCGTGTATGAAGGTGAACAACAAAACCATTCACTTAGGTTTAGGAAACAAAACCACTTAGTTAGGTTTAGGAAAAAACGTCATGGTTGGCCTTAAAATAAGTATGGTAACTAAGTATAACATGTATAGAAACAACAAAACATCTGTACGGTAAACACGTCACAAAACGTAACTTACAAAATACTTCTTATTGCACACTTTTTGCCTTATGCATTATCGGGTTATTCATATGCCTTTTCGTGCAGCCGGACCGTCCCATCATACGTTCAGCTTTAAGGACACAATTGTGTCTGAAACCAAAGTCAAAGCAATCGTACCACCATGTTTCCAACAAATCCTTCCGAGGTTGGAACAGAAGCAAGAATGTAAAAATAGGAACTTTCACTCCAGTATATTTACTCCACGCCAGGTGAAGAACTACTGAAGTACCGCCACATAGTGATGTCAGCTGCAGTGATTTATCTTACTGCTGGCATAGATGACTGTAATGCTCCGAGTCTCTGTGGAAATCAGTGCTTCTGTTACTCACCTCTGGCAGCAGTGGACGTCACGACCACCTCCAGCAGCAGAAAGACCCAGAGCAGCTCCATTTAGGCTTAATTCTCTGGAAGAAGAATCCTCAGCCTCTTAGATCTGAAAGGAAATGAAGTTGCTTATTAAAGGATAACAGGTGATATCCTGTATCTATTTATGACATACTGAGTAATTATTTCCCACCTCAAAGGTGCATTTTAATCTTCGTATAAATCATCAGTTTATCTAAACTGCTGTATTGTCCTCTGCCAGACTCTGATTTATTCCAAAAACCCACCAGCCATATTCATCATTTCACCATCTGATGTTTTTTTTTTTTTTGATTAATTGCTGCCCAAAATAGCCGCCAGCGCAAAGGAATAAAACGTAATTTACTACCAACTGGCTGACAGCTGGTGAGCATCTTTGTGAAAACCTGCCTTGGATTTCAGAAGAGAAAGGAATAACTTGATTAGAGCTGCAACGATTAATTGATTAGTTGCCAACTATTAAATTAATCTGCAACTATTTTGATAATCGATTAATGGGTTGGAGAAATTTTCTAAGAAAAAAAAGTCTAAATCCTCTGATTCCAGCTTCTTAAATGTGAATATTTTCTGGTTTCTTTATTCCTCTATGACAGTAAATATCATTGAGTTGTGGACAAAACAAGACGTTTGAGTTGCAGCCCTAAACTTCATAGAAAATAATCAACTTATTCCTTAATAAAGGAAAGTAATAAAATGTAATTTCTCTGAACAAAGCTGAGAGACATGTGTATTTCTTATAACACCTTTAATTCCTGTTCAGATGTTTTAAAACCCACCAGGCTAAAGTTTCTAAAAAGGTAGATGTTAGATAGGAGGTGAGGAAGAATACATGCACTCACTTCAAAACTTCATCTCCTCGGTTATTTGGGTTCACAAAAGTCCTCGGCAGTCAGAATAAAATAAAGTGTTGCATCACTGGCTGGACATCGACTACAAATCCGCCCTAATGGCACAGGAGCAGAGATTTTCTGAAAGTCAAACTATTTTCCTCGCAGATTTATTCCGTCCACCTGTCCATATGTCTCTCCTTACAGTGGTTTTAATCTTTCCGCCACATAAATTCTTCCCCGAACCTTATGAGATCATATTTCAATACTTCACATGCTGTATCTTTGATCAGCATCTGTCAACCTCAGCAGTCTCAGTTCACCAGAAACTGCCACACACTTAAAAAGTGCAGGATAATTGATTTGATTTGTGGCAATCAGATTTCCAACCCCCCAAAGTAGTAGGTTAGTCACATTTTTATTTGAATAAGTGTCGAACTTATCTAAAGAACAATCTTTATTCCCTAAATTTACAATAAACATCATACAAAGCAGCTGAAAGTGGCTGTAAATTAAAGAGTAAAAGTTTCTTTAAGGAGGAGCAGAGTCTGCAACCTGTGATTGTTTCCAAAACAGGAGGTCTAATGAATTTATATTTATCACTTGTTTAAAATCAATAATTTGCATGCCAATTAAATAAATCACACATGCACAAAAGCAGTATGTTTTCAGATCATCAATGATTGACTTTGGTTGACAAGATGTTCTCTGATCTGTCCTGTTACAAAAACAAATCCTGTAGAAATTACGCATAGCAATGACTTGTCAGTGGTGGAAAGTAACTAAGTACATTTACTCAAATACTGTATACAACTACAATTATGGCGTACTTACTTTACTTGAGTATCACTTGTTTAAAATCAATAATTTACATGCCAATTAATTAAAAAAAACCTGCATCATAAACCCTGTTCACTTGCCTTCATACAGTATTCAACTTCCCTTATTAAACCATATTGTACTATATACAGTATGTGAATGAGCTGGCTCTAGTTATAACCACTTTGCAAGAGCAGTAACATGTTATAACACAGACAACTTCACAGATATGACAAAACTTGACTTTCAGTAACAACTCCTGTAGATTAATAGAAGAAGATATAAGAATCTGCATATATTTGACTCTAAATTAAACTTTTAGACTTAATCAGAAAACAAAACTAATAGAGAAGAAATGAAGAGTTGATTAGGAGATAAAACAAGTTCACTTGTCCCCCATATGAGAACTACGAGGACTTTAAGAACTTTAAACACGCACGATCTGCAACCACCTTGGACTCTAACCACTGGTGCACTTTACACTTTCTTTACACTATACATCCTATATACACTTACTTTACACTATGCATCCTAAATACACTTACTTTACACTATACATCCTATATACACTTACTTTACACTATGCATCCTATATACACTTACTTTACACTATACATCCTATATACACTTACTTTACACTATACAGTACATCCTATATACACTTACTTTACACTATGCATCCTATATAGACTTACTTTACACTATGCATCCTATATACACTTACTTTACACTATACAGTACATCCTATATACCACTTTATAGACTGCACATATGAACATATTACATTTATTTATTGATGGACTGTACACACTTTGTTCACCCATTCACTCTGTATCTTTTAAATCTCTATTATTGTTTTTTTTAATATAATTTTTGTATACCTTTACCTCTCCTGTGTTTCACTCTGTTTGCTGATGTTGCTGCTTTGACACCTGAATTTCCCTCTGGGGATTAATAAAGGTTCATCTTATCTTATCTTATCTTATCTTAAAATTAAATGAATAAGAAAAAATGCATTACTGTCTTTGTCACTGTAATCATAGCAGCCAGATATAATATTACACTATAGTACAGTGCAAAATCTGAGAAAATGTTTAAAAAAGTATAAAATTATTGACATCTTTCCACAATTCATTACTGTATAATGTGTTATCTTATCTTTAAACGCACTATAAAGTCAGACAGATAAGCATTAAGACCCTGTGGATATACATTATAAATAAATATTACAGAGACTTTGGCTGATAATAAAGTTGGACTTACTGTAAAAGAAAGTGATGAGATCTCCACAGTCTTGTTACCCTCCTGTGACATGCACATATAGCATGCCTTTCTCCAGAAAACAGTCCTTCACCTCCTCTCCAGTGATGTTATGATGAACTTAATCCGTGATTCAAGCCAGGAATAATAAAAGAGACGCGTCTGGCAAAGAAACGCACACTTGCAGTGAATGAAGTTTGACAAAAGTATAAAAAGTAGACTAACCGAGCGAAAAATATGTGTTTAAATGTAGAAAAAAAGAAAAAAAGAAAGATATATAGGCTCAGGTCAAACACGTGAGGCTGCAGTAGTATTTCTGAATGACAGTCCACATGTAAAAACCCTCGAGAGAGAGAGACAGCAAGAAAGAAAGAGGAACAACTTTCTCTACAAGTCCCGCCTGTTCTCGTATCTATCCACACACTTCTCTATTAAAAGAAAAGCCTGAATACTATATCTCCACATTGCCTCCAGCAGCAGCAGCTCAGCGTCCAGATTTCAGCTGCAGGCGAGAAAACAAACCGAGCGTCGACTGAGCGTCCAGAGTGAAGAACTTTCAGCCAATCAGAGAGCAGGCCAATCAGACAGCGGACCAATCAGAGAGCAGCAACGGGCTGGACAAATTTGGAGCGGTTTAAGGGGGAATAAGAAGAAGAGGGGACATTATCTCTAATTAACTTAAATCATGTGTTATTAACAAAATTGTGATTTCCATTATTCATTATATTAATTTTTTATTTTTATTTTTATTTTTATTATTATTATTATTATTATTATTATTATTATTATTACTACTAGCATTAGTAGTAGTAATTATAATATAATAATATTTTTTATTTGTATAGCACCTTTCTAAACATAGTTTCAAAGTGCTTGCACAGATACAATGAAATACAGACAAAATAAAAACAACAATAAAAGAACAAAACTTAAAGACCAAATAATGAGAAAACTAAAACATGTAACCAGTGGTATCAAAACAATAAGTTACTACACATAAGCCAAAAGAGGGAAATATAAGGTGTGGGGAAAAGGTGCATCAAGCTGTTGCAATACGGAGTTAAAAAAGCCTTTTTGTAAAAATGGGTTTTTAAAAAAGATATTAAATTGGTAGTAGTAGTAGAAGTTTTTCCTATTTTCAATTCTATTCTATTATATTCATGAAGTCTAGTGTATGTACAGTACCACATTGCTTTGCTCTGTGGTCAGTGAGAGCTCACTTCAAGTATCATTATGAGCCAACACTGCCACCTCATGGCAATTAGACGTTATTACATCAATAGGCCTCAGGAAGTCCCTGAGGGTCATTAAGGAGAACCCTCCCCCCTCACAACAGCCTGTTCTCCCTCCTGCCCTCTGGTAGAAGATACAGGACCACCAGGACTCTCACCAGCAGACTGAGGAACAGTTTTTTCCCCCAGGCCATCAGACTTTTGAATAGATAATTCATACGACACCTTCTCACACAAAAAGTGCAATAAACAAGTGCAATACCTCAATCATATATCTTATACTGTAAATACTGTATATGTTCTTAATATGCCTTGTACAAAGTATTTCCTTTTATAATTGTAATATAACTTATTATTTTAAATGGAGCTTCCCAGCAAAAAGCTTTTCACACAATTGTACTTGTATAACCAGCGTGACAATACACATCTTGAATCTTGAATCTTGAATCTTGAATCTTGAATCTTGAGGCTTTTACAAGATGAAGCTCACATATTGTATGTGATAACAGCAAAAATAGTTCCAGTAAATTCCCTGCAGCATTGATAGCATAGGAAGGGTAATATATAAATAATAATATAATGTAATATAAATAATAATAAAAACAAGTTCAAGTCTCTTTTTCAACTAATAAATCACACAAAAGCAGTGTGTTTCTGAATTATCAATGATTGACAGTGGTTGACAAGATGATTTCTGACCTGTCCTGTTACAAAAAAGTTTCTCAGGACTATGTTTTAGTTGTTTAGGAGTCCTGTAGGAATTGTGCAGGGCTATGCATTGTCAGTGGTGGAAGGTAACTAAGTACATTTACTCAAGTACTGCACTTGACTACAAATTTGAGGTACTTACTTTACTTGAGTATTTTCATTTTCTGCCACTTTATACGTCTACTTCTCTACAATGCAGAGAGACATATTGTATGGATTGTAGGTTTTACTCCACTATATTCATTTGATACCATTATTTACTAGTTACTTTGTACATTCCGATTGAAAATATAATATAAGATAAGATAAGATAAGATAAGATAAGATAAGATAAGATAAGATATTCCTTTATTAGTCCCACAGTGGGGGAATCTGCAGTGTACAGCAGCAAAGGCGAAAGTGCAAAAAACAAGAAGCATCAGCTAACACAGTAAAAAAATGTTTATTTTTTCTTTTAAATGCTGACATTTGTCACGTTTGTTATGTAATTGTTCATTAGAGTGGAAATCCATTTAGTAAGTCAGTTTAACTTGGTTGACTGATTCACTTCCACTTTAAGGTCAGGCATTGACCTGGAATGGTTAAGATTAGAATAGGTCATCAGGCAGCGAGTCTCGCAAGAGTTTTGGCAAGTTTTTGCAAATTGTTTGTTACCATCTAGACACAACCTCCTTGAAGCCAAAGCAGAAGAGCCTTAAACTTGCATTCTTTCTAACAGCCAGCCGGGGGCGACTCCTCTGATCGTAAAAAGAAGTCTGATTGAATAGAAGTCTATGAGAAAATGAGCCTACTTCTCACTTGATTTATTACCTCAGTAAACATTGTAAACATGAGTTTATGGTCTCAATCGCTATAGTTTCAGGTCTTCTTCAATACAACAACTACGAGCCAATGACGACAAGTACTTGGCAAACAGCCAATGAAATTGCAGTGGGGCAACAGTAAATCAGAATCAGCTTTGGGCATGCATATTGTTGTTTTCCCACAATCGCGGCACTTGACATTGGGAGCATGACACCTCTTCCTAACTGGACGCCATGTGAACAAGCGGACATCAGATTGTTTCAGTTTTTCCCCAATGAAGATATCCTAACCTGCTGCATGCGTAAGCGAACAGGCTGAGTGACGTGTCACTTGTTTGAAAAACTCTTCATGTGAAGCATGGCGCACCTTCAACCTATTTTCATCAGTCAAAATCAACGCTGACAGTTAATCAATATAACTCTCTTGAATGTAATAGAGAGTGACCTCGCTCGTAGCATATCTGGGCATTTTTTCGTGATCCATTCGTCAGAGTTTGCTCGGTCACTGCATGTTAGGAGGAGGTATGATATCCCCACATTGTGGCCTCTCCCAAGAACAATTAAAACTGTTATATCCTGCCACTGACCTTGAATTGTATAGTGATGATAAATAACAAATGTCATGCATTAATACAGAATAATATTAATTTCTAAATTACTCAGTGCCACTAAAACCACATTATGTTTTCCAGCAGGTGGCGCTTTAGGCCTCCAATGTCTTGTGAGGGGTGATAACACCAGCTGATCCCATGCAAAAATATCTGAAACCACAGGTGTTTACTTTACCCAGGTAACTACAGATATGAGGAGGTATTGTAATATGTATTGTAGATATTCAGTGTTAGTCAATATCTTCTACAAAATTGCAGTAGTGAAAACTGGCTTGTTTTGCTTGGTTTAAATCAGTTCAAATTGAGGTGCATATTTGAAAGCCAGTGGAGATACAGTCTGCCTACTTGTTAAAGATGATGTTATCTAAACATATTTACATTTGACCTTCAAGTTCTCAAATCCACTGGACACACAG
Organism: Sebastes umbrosus; assembly: GCF_015220745.1. NCBI lineage: Eukaryota > Metazoa > Chordata > Actinopteri > Perciformes > Sebastidae > Sebastes > Sebastes umbrosus. Next base: position 8,025,838 of record NC_051277.1, on the reverse strand, counting down.
AGAGAGTTCCTTAGTTTATTAAAACATGCCCAAGCTTGTTGGATGATAGTCAATGTTTAAACACGAATCAAAGATAAATACATTGAATGCTTCAGGACCAGATTTAAATGAGTTAATTTCCGGCCTGTATTTGGGCTCAAAACAACCTGAAATGGGTTGAAGGACGTTTTAGGACATGCAGCACTTAAGATCAGTTAAGCAGTCATTTAATACAGCCATCTTTACAGCTTACAGCTAAAATAATTTGGTTTGACTGTGAAACACAGCAGAGTATTGTCTATGGCTGCGCTCCAGTTCCAGAGCTTTAACCGCTGTGTTTTATTTCTGCATCAGGAGACGCCAGACCAAACTCCCCTCAGAGAGTCTCACAGAGTGTCTGAGCAGCTGGGAGGAACTTTTAATGCTACCTGGAAATAAATGTGAGACCAATTCATAAACCAGAGAAAAGAAACAGAGTCAGACCGTCCCATCCCAGTTGATACATTAAAAGTTCTCATGTCTTATTTAACACAACAGTAAAAGTCTGACTTGAGGTCATTAAGTGAAACTATGACAGTTTATCAGTGGCGAGTAGAGGAAGATGTGGCTCTATCAGTGTGATTATGTGCTTTGTGTAAAATGTTCATGACTCCATTCTGTCAAATCTTAATATTTAAAACCTGTTTTCCTTCTTTCTACAGCTTTAATCTTGCAATATATTGTTGGTTGATACATACAATAAAGTTATGAAAAAATTAAATGAGCAAACACCAAGTGATTTTTTTCATATGTAGAGCTTTTTTTTCTACTTTTGTACACAAGAAAAGTCAGAAAATGTACTGATTCTACTCTAATATTTGAGGTATTATGTTGACAAGTATCCCTGTGAAGTGAAATTATCATAATCTAGAAGGTTATTGTCACTATGTTTGTGTTATCAATATTAAAACTCAAAACAGCTCAAAAATATCATTTAATTTGACTGAATTCATACTTGATGAGACTGTAGATGTGATGCATATAGCATATTATGTAATTATTAGGGCTGTCAATCGATACAAATATTAATATAATCGCATGATTGTCCATAGTTAATTATGATTAATCACACATTTTTTATCAGTTCAAAATGTACCTTAAAGGGAGATTTGTCTCTTATCAACATGGGAGTGAGCAAATATGCTTGCTTTATGCAAATGTATGTATATATTTATTATTCAAAATCAATTAAAAACACAAAACAATGACAGATATTGTCCAGAAACCCTCACAGGTACTGTATTTAGCATAAAAAATAATGCTCAAATCATAACATGGCAAACTGCAGCCCAACAGGCAACAACAGCTGTCAGTGTGTCAGTGTATTGACTTGACTATGACTTGCCCCAGACTGCATGTGATTATCATAAAGTGGGCATGTATTGAAAGGGGAGACTTGTGGGTACCCATAGAACCCATTTTCATTCACATGTCTTGAGGTCAGAGGTCAAGGGACCCCTTTGAAAATGGCCATGACAGTTTTTCCTCACCAAAATGTAACGTAAGTTCGGAGCGTTATTTAACCTCCTTGATGACAAGCTAGTATGACATGATCGTACTGTAAAGGACAGAGTGTGTCGTATCCTACAGATGTAAAAACCCCCTGAGGCAAATTTGTGATTTGTGATATTGGGCTATACAAATAAAACTGACTTGTCTTGAAATGTCAGGGGTCTTTATTGCAGTTTAATTCCATGTTTCCTCCAGTAGATGGTAGCAGAGGACTATATCAAGGGAACAAAAATACACACACATCCATGCACACATGTAGTATTTTATGTTTTACAGTAAGTAAGGCAATAGTTGTAAAAACCTGCTTTTCTTCTCAAATCATCATGACAGATGGTGGGAATATGGTTGAGTATGCTCCATTGAAATCCATGCACTGTGACAGGCTGGAACTATTTCTGGTAAAGTCTATTTAGTGTGTGTGTTAGAGAGAGAGAGAGACCATGTGTCCATTCCTGTATGCTCTGAAGTCATGTTTTTTATATATCTGGAGACATCATGTGTGTAGTAATGTATTCAATAGCTCTGTCCTAACTCCTCCAAACTGATCCAACACACACATTCATTAATTACTGTGGAGTGTAATGGTTTTCACCTCTTGCAACTGTTGCAGAACAGCTAATTGTCTGATGAATACTACTTCTGTGAGAGGCTCTCTGTGCTCTTTATTATATCATTAACCTCTGCTCTAATTCCTGCTCTTTGTCTGCCCCAAAGATACGGTTCACCAGAAACCAGAAGTCCATTTAGTTTTCCACACGCAGAGAGTGAGAGAAGCAGTCGGCCAGCAGCAGTGACGGTCTCTGAGAACATGATCATAACTCAACTTGTGCAGAACATCCTCTGTCAGCAGCGGATTACATACTAACCTTAAACATGTCCCATGACAAACTTCGGTATTTTTTAAACCTGGACTCTATTTTTGCATGAGTTTGTGTCTATAAGACTAATGAAGTTTGGCGAAAGTTCAGTCAGGGAGACATTCTCTCTTTACGCTCTCATTCATTCACAAATCTCTCTGTCCCTCACACTCCATCAGCTGACTATGGGCGTTCACTCTAAGTTAAACCCACCATGATCTCCTTAAGCCAATCATACCGTTGCCGTCAAACTGTAAATAAAAGACTGTTCTCCTCTCCGCTGTCAGATGGGAGGGAGCAGTATGAACGTACGCGACCCTCCTCCACCCCATTCACCTCCAGTCTTCCCTCACATCCAGTGTCCAAGGTTCCTTCCACTGAGCTCATCACAATTCTCGCTCCACACATCCCATCATCCAGATCTTCAGCCAACTCTCTTTACCACTTCACCACCAACACCAGTGTCTAGACTCTATCGAGGGAATATAACTGTACTAAATCATGGCATTACTTCCCCCCTGAATATGACTACGTTATGATATGGGGCTCAGGGGCCCCCTAATGGTACGTGTCCACAGGCTCCGTCCTTTCCACACTTACCATTCATTGTCTATGTAAGCAGCCGTGCAATGCATTCTGGTAGCGTGGCGGCGCGATTGTAGGAAACGGAGCGTCACGATACCCACTCCTTATTTGCATAAAGTTGAGGGCAAGTCTACTTTATGCAAATCACGGGCGTCCTATGCGACTCCCCGCCTCTCGAAGCTCCTGCGAATCTTTTAAAATAAACGTTGTCCATCAGAAATAAAGACAGATTTAGCAACTGCATGGTTATTTCTCGCCTCAAATGTTTTCAGAAACACATTTTTGTGAACTATTTTCGTGAAATAAGAGTAGAAAGTTTCCAAACGAGCCTCCTATGCTATGAGCAGCAGCCCATGGAGGGAGAACGTTCGTCCAATCAGGTTGGGAGAGCCTTGTTTCTAGTGACAGCCCACCAAGCGTCTAATGCTGGGAAGCGTCGCGTCCCCTCACGATAAAAAACGCCCCTGTGGACACGTACCATAACCTGTTGGGCCCCCGGGCCTGTGCCCAGTAGGCCCGTTCAGTAATCTGTCAGAATGGTTTATGCATCATCTTCTGACTATGATGTGGTTTGTCTTGCAATCACTTCACCATGGTGGCACGATGATAACATCACAGACTATTCTAAATAAATAGTCTGAGTCTTACTGTACGAGTAGTATTTTCGTCCTGGGGGTCAGTGAAACCTGTGAATGCAGCCTTTCTAGTTCAGTTAGCGCGCCAGTTAGGACACGGTTGTTTTCATTATTAGGTTTTACTGGGCTTCAGCCAGTGCAAGAGGGCGTTTATATTCTGCAGGCGCAGCAAAATGTCACATTCAATCTGTACACTTTGTTTTCAAAAGGACATAATTAGCTAGCAGTTTTGAAACAATTATGGCCAAAGTGCACCGATTTCCCTTCGAAGCAAAACATAGAATTACTCAGGGAGAGCGAAACTGAATGGTGTGTATGTGTGAAACACTTGCGGCTTGGTTTTATTCCATTCGTACGTCTTCTTAGTCCAGTATCAAATGCTTTGTTTCTGTATCAGCTGCATGGAAAGAGTGGCCGTCCACCTCCACATTTTTAATCCTATCTACAGAGCGTTAAGCAGTTTAACACTTTTACATGCAGGAGCAGCTGAGAATGATTACTATTTATTAGCTGGGTTGGAGAAGGTTTGTTGATAGGAGGGCACACACACACATACACACACACATACACACACACACACGAGGGAAATTAAACAGCAGCTGCAGAGGAGTGTAATTTATTCAGCATCACCATACCTGTCCCAGTTTACCTGCCAGTTCAAAGATTTGGAAAAGCAATCTACTGAGTACCCAGGTGTGCTGCTGGCAAAAACAGATTTTAGATTTTCTAACAATTTCTAACAGAAAAACTGTTTATTGTTACTCTTGAACGTCCCTTTAAAGGCAGAATCAACTTTTTTTTAATTTACAAAACCAACAGCAGCATAACATGATAACAGTGCTGCAGAGCAAATATAGATTTTGAAAACCCTGAATGTGCAAAAATAAGAGATGTTTCATTATTACTTCGCTGTCATAAAGAGGTCAAATGAGTGATAATGTTGTTGTTGCTAGGGCGGTCTGACCAGTTGCTATGCGGCAGCCTCAGCTGTTGTAGGAAATGGCTCTGGTTAAAGTTTGAAAGGAGGGAAGGAAAGAGGGCGATGTAGCCACAAGGCTATTACTGTGCACTTGTGTGTGTGTGTGTGTGTGTGTATGTTAGCATGTATTTGTGTATTATCATCACTGTGTGAGCCGGAGCCGTTTAGGTTAATGTGTACATGTACTTAAAGTTTGCATACTGTGCAACGTTTTGTTGTGTGTTTATACCTTTGGCTGTTTCTGCATATACACTAATGTGTGTTTGTGTGTGTGTGTGTGTGTGTGTTGTAGTATGGCGGTCTCACCTCAAGCCTGAACCCAGCGTAGCCGCGGGGAAGGCTGGGCATTTATGAAGGAATTCTGTAATTTTCAAAACTGTGGTTTGAGTTTCACTCTTTTTAACAAGCTGGTTTGGGCACTGATAATGGAAAACGGCTGCAGAGAGAGAGAGAGAGAGAGAGAGAGAGAGAGAGAGACTTTTGGCAGCCTATGGATTCACTTCCCATTTCTCAAAATATGTTTTTTGTCGTTCAGGGACTTTTTGCATTATCATTTCCATGCTCATCAGACAGCAAACTCTGGACGACAACAGGAAAAGTTGGAAAAAAGCGGATATAAGTAGGGCATGAGATACATTGTGGAAACCCATCAATCCCACCGAGTGCCATGAACATGGAGTCTTGACCCTAAAAGCTGAACCAGGAATGACTCGGAGTACAATTTGAAACCTTGTCTGCTGTATTATTATTATTATTATCATCGTCTATACCTAAAAACAGGATTCAAATGTGATTTTTTTTCCACCTTGGCAGCTCCGTAATGTTCACCTTCTAGTTGTGGTCCCGTCAAAATTGACCAATTTTGCTGTTTAGCAAATGTGTTTTATTCTGTCTGCTTGCCATGAGGTTTTTATGACATCCTTCACACTAAATATCCATAAAATCTGAACTGAGAACCGAACTTGGCTGGTACTCACCTTACTCTGATTCATGCAGCCAAACTTGAGACCCGCTCGACCACATTTTGTTATATTTTGATTCCAAATGACAAATAACTAATGTGGATACAGCCAGAATATATATATATAAATAGACATGTGCACAGAGTAAAGCACAGCAGCCTACTTATTATTTTACTTTCTTATTGGTAGTTATAAAGTATAGACAAAATAATATATGAATTATGCGTAAATTAGAGGTGCAGTGTGTAGGATTTGGTGGCATCTAGTGGTTAGGTTGCAGATTGCAACCAGCTGAAACTTCTCCAGTGTGCCTAGCGTGTAGGAAAACTACGGTGGCTGGCGAGAAAACATGAAAATGTGAATGTCCCTCTCTAGAGCCAGTGTTTGGTTTGTCTGTTCTGGGCTCCAGTAGAAACATGGCAGCAGTGAAGAGGACCAGCTCCCTATGTAGATATAAACGGCTCATTATGAGGTAACAAAAAACACTTATTTTCAGGTGATTATACACTAATGAAAACGTACTTATTCATATTATATGTGTGTCGTCACTTCATCATTTTGTCGTATTAGACATTTGGGTGAAATTGTCATAATTAACATGTGAATTCTTCAGTTATGGCCAAAAATGTGTTTTGTGAGGTCACATTGACCTTTGATCATCAAAATGTAAGCGGTTCAAGTCCAAGTGGATGTTTTTGCCAAATTAGAAGAAATTTGAAGAAATTCTCGCCCCAGGTGTTCCTGAGAAATCACGAAAATGTGATGGATGTGAGGTCAGAGTGACCTTGACCATTGACCACCAAATTCTAATCAGTTCATCCTTGAATCCAAGTGGACGTTTGCGCCAAATTTGAAGAAATTCCCTTCAGGTGTTCCTGATATATATTGCGTTATCGCGAGTGGGACGGACGGACGGACGGACCACCTGTCCGGCCACGGCTATCGCCGACACAGAGACATAAAAACAACAACAACAATAATCAATTTTAAAACCTCACATTGGAAACAAATACACCTGTAATTTATGAATTTTAATGGATTTTTCTGAAACTTGAAATGCGAAATTTGTTCTTTTGGTGCCCGATTTACTGGATATACAGAATACTGCTGCTCAAAGTCTTTCTACTACCTCTACTAATAGTTATTACTGCTGTAGTACTACTACTGCTCTTACAAGTATTACTGTAACTAATACCACTGCTACACCCGGGAAGTGTCACTGCTGCTGCTGCTGCTGCCATTATCACCTGTCTTCTACAATACAATGACACCAGTTCTACTACAGCTGTCACACAATCTGTACAGTTTGTAGGAAACAATGGCCGTTTCAAGCACAACTTCTTGTTCCACATCTGGATGCCAGGTAGTTTGACCCCCCGCCTAAACACACACTCACACACACACACACACACACACATATACACGTATACACACACTGGTCCAAGCGACCACGGGGGCCTGTTAAGCTAACGGGAGATATTTAGCCCCCAGACTGGGAAAATAAAAAGTGTAATGTAATGGAGCCAGCTGTAAAAGCACAGAGTGGTACAGAGCAGAATGCAACAGGACATTGCCTAACCTAGTGTGACTCTGTGTAACCAAACCTGAGACTGGACGGATTCAGGGTCAGCACTGACCCCAGTCTGCCCAGTGATGATATCACTGTGACACTCCCTAATGACAATGACACAATGAGCAATGTTTGATGCTATTTTATGTATTTTAAAGTATGTATTTTTCAACCTGGACCCTATTTTCCCATGTTTTTGTGTCTAACTGACGAATACCGACAATTTCTTAACTTGGTCCAGTATTGAAGGAGAATGCTGTAGACGGCAGCTGCTGACAGGCAGCATTATGGTGCTATTGGGGCAAGCTGGCACCGTCATTTACATACACTAAAAGTGCTTGTTTCTGCCATGACAGGCTCTGATTGTTATTATAAGTGTCTGACAATATGGAAGGATAAAGGAGAGGCGAGTGGCAGCCGAGCAGAGTTTGCTGTGTTGGAGTACAGAAAGTGTAGCTTAGTGATATCTAAACGATTTTCAATGTCATGGCTGAATATTTAGATGATTTCCACAATGTGGATGAGGTCTTTGAATTCGATGGCCGCCTGTATTTATTTGAGCCAGAGTATACAGATATTCAGATTTCAGAACGAGACTTCTCCTTGAGCGGGACTTGGACACAATAACAAACAGACCGGACCAAGCGGAGGGTAAGAGAAACGTTTTATTTCTCTGTAGGGTCCGTTCCATATTGTTGTCAGACACTTATAATAATAATCTGAGCCTGTCAGTGGCAAAAACAAGCACTTTTAATGAACGTAAGGTTACACTGATGCTGCTCATTTGCCCTCGCAGCTAGTATTATATTTAATTTTTTTATTATATTTTTTGAAATTGTCATTTAGACACAAAAACATGGGAAAAAAGGGTCCACGTTAAAAAATACTGAACTTACCCTTTAAATATAATGAATTGATTTATTTCTATAAACTAAAATCTACTTATTTTCCAACTAATTGCACTTGATTATAATTATATAATTCTTTCAGTGATAACCCAGCATGTATACTATTTATTTTTTTTATGTCTGCACCATTACATAAAAGGGAAATTAGTAATATTTAATTTCTTCGACACTTTGAGACAAATTTTTGGAAAACATTATGAGGGTTTGAACAATACTTGGCCACACAACATGAGTTTGTAATGTACTAATATTATTTTTGTGAACAAATATTAGCAAATCCTGTTCATCATAGGTGATGAGAAAAAGAAACCAGCACTGTGAGGAAAGCTTCCTGGCGAGCATTTAGCGTTAAACTTCTCTTAAACTAACTCACAGAAGTGATTTTGTCACATTTATGATCGTTTGGGGGCTGCAAAACACAATGTAGAGACGGAGACGAAGCTCTGACTGCATGTACAGTTAAGTGTTTACATGCCAGTTGTGCCTGTGTGGGCCGTCTGGCACTGCAGCTAATAGTATTTAGTATATTCAGTGCTGCTGTAAATAGCCTGTGTGTCCGTATATATATGAGTGTGTGTGGGAGCTGGTGGCTTTCCGAGGTGTTGTTTTATACGTTTTCCTCCACGCTCGTTCTGAGTCGTTTCATTAAAAACGTTAGAAATGAAAGTTTTCATAAGAGCGATATTATTAACTTTACTTCTCGCTCCCCCACGCTCTGAGGTAATGCAGAGCAAAGAGGGATTTTACGAGCACTTAACACTAATGTTACACTAATGCTGTAGTCATGAGCTCATGTTCTGAGCTCGCCCACCTTTCACACTATATCGCACTTTCTCTCACTCCCTCCGCACTCTTAAAGGTGTTGAACTTTGTTACAACCTTGAGTTGTACAGTTTTCCTGGCTGTGATATACTGTAAATCCAAATATCTAGATTGTTTTATTATTTTTTAAATGGCAAAAAAAATCCTGTAGCTGTAACCTGAGTTGTGTCAAATGCAAAAATGTTATTTGCATTCATTTTTAGGCTCCTTTAATATGCTTCTCAGGATGTTTCTATTTCTGTCTTTCTTGCCATCTGCTTTCTATTCCATCAGTCTGTTTATTTTTCTTGCTTTCCCGCTTTTCATCTCTCCATCTGTCCTATTCTCCCTTTATTTTGTGTCTTCCTCTGCGTCTGTCTTTCTGCACACTTGGACGTCTGCAATTTGTGATCCAAAAATTCCAGACACTCTTTGTCACACTCGTAGGTTTTAATGACCCAAAATGACCAGCTTCCTTCCTTTTATTAATTAAAAGCTTGTTTTATGTGAATGGAGTACGTCATCGTTCTGTACTGAGTCCAAAGGTTACAGTGGGCACATGAGCCAAAAGCACCTCAACGTTATTTTCTGTTCTGTGTTTGTTCATTATTTTCACCAAACCAAATCTGTGCCATGAGCCTTTTATACCTGATGAGCCTTAGGAAAGTTTAAAAAAATCTAAAAAAACAAAATCAAAATCAAATAAATTAATTGTTTACCTCAGATTTAACTTCAACTTTAACTTGTCTCCAAGGGGAAGTTTGTCCTCCAGCCAGGTCAAACACAAAACACACACAAACCTGAAAACCACAGACTGTATATAAGAAGTGGTCGTAGTCACGGTGATGTCACCCATTGGTTTGTGGAATGTCGTTTTGAAGCCTCGAGTTTGGGATTTTGGCCGTCGCTTTCTTGTTTTTTTGCAACCAGAGGTGACACGAGAGGGTGGAGCTAAGTAAAACCGAACGCTGAATAAGACATTTTAAGGCGACCAAAATTTTACTATTAACTTTCATGAACTGAAAACACGCTGTGAAATGGTTAAAGTTGTAAGATGAAAACACGGACAACTCCCGCAACGGATAACGCTGTGGTAGCGACCTGTCAATCACAAGGTAGCCACACCCTAAAGCATCCCCTGCTTTATGGTCTATTTGACTCTAAATGGGACCATAATTTACTAAATGAACATCATGCTGTATTGAAGAAGACTTGAAACTAGTGATTGAGACCATAAACTCATGTTTACAATGTTTACTGAGGTAATAAATCAAGAGAGAAGTAGGCTCATTTTCTCATAGACTTCTATACAATCAGACTTCTTTTTGCAATCAGAGGAGTCGCCCCCTGCTGGCTGTTAGAAAGAATGCAAGTTTAAGGCACTTCAGCATTGGCTTCACTTCTCAGACCCGGATGTAGCCGCCTGGATAAAACATAATAAAATTGGCTACATGACACATATAACAAAAATATGCGTCAATGTGCATCAGTGAAAAAAAAGTAGAAACTTAGGCTTTGTTATCAACCCTCAATTATGTTTTATTACCACCAGATATGATGTATCTGTACCATAACAATCTGAAACTATTAAAAATATCAAAAGTTGGCATTGAATTTTCTTAATATTGTTAGCTACTTATTCATTGATAAGATATTTCCAGGTCTAAATTCGAACTTTGTTAATTTTAGCATTAGTAATTAGGAAACATCTTGCTTGTCTTAACATTAAACATTAACATTAACTGTCACGGTGCAGAGAGCAGTACAGGCAGGAAGGACCTAACTACAGAGACGGACTGACTCTAGGCAGATATTTTAATAGAATAAAAGTTTCCAGGTACATTAAACAGGCAGGTGCAGCTGGCAGACACGGGCAAACGAAAACAACGAAAGACGAACCGACAAAGAACAAAGGAACTAAATAGTGAGTGACTAACTGGGGAAGTGAGAACAGGTGAGCAGGAGGTGAGGTGAGTGCAGGACTAATGAGGGACAGGTGAAACTGATCAGGGCGGGACAGACAATCAAAAAGGCGGGAAACAAACAAAGGCAGGAAGAGACACAAGAGGAGAGGACTTTCAAAACTAAAACAGGAAACAAACTAACAAAAACCCAGGACCATGACATTAACATTTACATATTTTGTTTGTTGTTTTTTAAATGTTTGAATTCGCCAAACTTTGGTATTTAAAATTGTGTTTTTGGTATTTATACAGAAAGGTATTAGCACCGCCTTCAAAACTTTCAATACTGAGACTATGAGCATCAAATGTATAATAATTTAAAAAATGTTTCCAGTGTAGCCCGTACTTATTGAAGTCATCGTAAGAATCATATTCAGGTTGTAAATATTCATCCTTATTGTATATCTTTGGTGACAGGCTGAGCATTTATAACGTCTTCTTGTATTTTAAATAAAAACAAAAGACCTACAGGCCGACACATTTTTCAGATTTTTTCGAGTTCATTCAACAAAGTGCTATCAGGAATGTAAATACCTCCCCGCCTCCCTCCTCTGACATGAAGTAACGGACTGTTTGTTAAGCAGTACATTTCTCTTTATCTCTTAAAGTCACACACACCCACACCGAGACCCAGCGTCACCCCGTGTTTGTCCACCTGTAAATCAGAGTCCCGGGCCGAAGTTATCAGCCCGGCTTAACGGGCCGTATTTACTGGCTGTGAGCGCCGCTACAGGTCCACAAGTATGACTTATTACTCTCCGCTCACGCACGCTCGCTAGTCACACATGAAAGTATATGAATGTCGGTGAAGTCACGCACACACGAGCCCATGCGGAGAGCCATTATTTTTTATACTGTTTACCATTCCTGCAAAGACCTAATCAGTTGATTTACAGGCTCCTTCAGCCGTTATGTATTTCAGCATGTTCCTTTTATATTAGATTCAGGTTTCTGCTACGTTTTACTTTGTTTTTATAGGCCAATTTAGAACCACTGAGCTGCCCCCCGTTAATGCCTCAACATGCTCTGCGCCTCTGGTCCATAAAGCTTGTTTTAATAAAACCTCTTCTCTCCAGTCTGATGACAGAAGAACCAGTTTACAGTCTCTATTCAGAACAACCGCTGCTGCTGTTTGAGTCACTTTAACACTTGAATGATACGACAAAAGTATGTACAGAATGCACCAATATATGGACTGATCACTCAACTAATAAATCAATACATAAAGAAAGGAGGGTGTGAAGGAATTCTGAATTAAATTGGAACCAGGTAAATTTCATTATCTCGTCCTGCTTGAGTTTCTTTAATGTGTGTTCACTCTATGAGAAATTTGGCTGGTGGGTCGCCAGCCCGGTCGCAAGACAAGGTGTGTGAATGACGCGATGATGTGCAAGGCAAAAGCGTGCAATAAGAACGCCGTTCTTGCTTTAGGCGTGGCATTTTCACGCCATGTAGTCTGTACTGACTGCAATGTAAATGCATCCACGTGAATACACCTATAGTGGATGGGAAGAGAGGTGGATGGGTCCAACAAACACAGGACTTTCAACCAGGAGGCCAGTGTTTGAGACCGGTGTTTTGTTTTGTAAGTTACGTGGTAACACTTTACAACACTAATCATGACTCATTTATTCATTAATATAGGATCTCCCAGTCTGTTCTCTAGTAACTCATCATCATCTACTATGTAGTCCTCCATTAGGAGTTATTAGAAAAGTATTTATTAATGATTCATCGATTATCAAGTCGTTTTTTAATTTATTTGTTCCTCACTCATTTCTCAATTAACTAATCATTAGCTACTCTATACAATTATATTAGGAGTTACTCATTAACTAATGGTTCACTAGCAGTCCTCATTTGTTCCCTAACATTTTTTGTGTACAGTATTGTAAAGTGTTACCAGTTACATTAGCGTCGTTTGTGACGTGTTTTCCATACTGATGTTACATTGTTTTCATACGTATTTTAAAGTGAACCATGATGCAAAATGTGGCAAAACACGGCACTGACGCGCTGTCCTCTGTTGGACAGGCAGGTCTATTACATGCTTTGGCGTGATACCGGGTTGTGGGTCACGAGTGGGTCTGATACATTTACTGATTGATATACAACAAAATATAGTTTGAGATACTGTGAGCAAAAAGACATGAACTCAACTAAAAGATTCTGACTGTTAAAAGGCCAATGAAGCCAGAACATGACGTTTAATTTGGCCTTAATGTGGGAATTTGTCATTTGAACACTAAAACGTATTAAATTATTAAAGGCAGAAGTCACTTTGCTGGAAAATTAGTAAGTTACGTGACGAATAAATCAACGTTTTCACGTGGGTTACGAACAGCGGTCTCCTGAGGGAAAGGTGGGATGTTTTTTGACTTGCCCATCCACCCCGACATCCTCCCTACGTGGCATTTGTCACTGGTTCATGGTTACGTGGATTACATGTGAACTGATTTTGTGGGATATACTGTATACAAATTACAGTGCATTACTTTTCGTAGGTATAGCTAGGAAAGGAGTCGGGAACAGCCTGAGTCCTTGTCATTTAAAAACAGATCAAGTAAAGTTGTACTGAAAGACCAACGCTTTTTCTCATGTTCATGTTTCCTGTCCTGGTGAGCAACTTCTCCCAGCTTACTCCGGCCCACAAGAAATGATTGCACCTCAAGTGAGTTGTTGATCATGTTACCACAGAGTGATTGCAATGTTAAAATTAGTTTAGCTCTTAAAGTGCTGTTAAACGCCTTCATGACAACTCCCAGGAATAAATTTAGCCATTTTTAACCAGAGAACTTCACTAAATGTCACTTGAATGTGTGTGGGCTCCTCTGAAATGTCATGGTGTTCTCAGTACTAAAAACAACTGGCTATTTTCGGACTGCTGTAAATATGCAAACATTTCCTCTGTAAATGAAGCCAGTACTGTAAAAAACAACAACACACAGACACACAACCTTATTGCTTTTCATTGCTTTGTTCCATATTAGAGGAGCAACCTTTCAGCTTGATGTGTTGGCTGTATCTTCACTTTCTCACCCTCATGCGAAAGCTTTTTATGAAGTTCAACAACTTATTTCCTTCATTTTATTTTTAATATCATGAAGGAAATAATCAACTGTGAGGGTGTTTTATAGGCGCTCGCATCCAACAATGAAATGTCAGTGATATAGTAAAATGTGAAAATGTAATCATGATGGCTAATATTGACCCATTTGTTCCTGCAACTCAATCTTTTATTTCCCTTTGGTGAAAATGTTCTCTTGGCTTGCTTAAGCACAAATGTGAAGAAATCTTCAAAATTGGTGAACACTTTTCTTCAATATACTCCATTATAGTTGAGGAGAAAACTGTCTTGCCATGTGCCCAAAGACTAGTTATAGTATGATAAGAAAATAGCTGTATCTCAGAAAATACAACAAGCACAGTCAAGTATTTGGTATCTATGAACTCATATGCACACATACGCAGTGTAAAAAAATATTCCGTATGTAAAACATTTAATAAACACAATGTTAGCATTTAAAAAAAATCCTGACTTTGACAATTAATAAAAGTGTGATTTTTCATGTAATCTAAAAATGTCAAAGTTGTACTGTTAGATATACCTGCCCAAAGTATGTCCGTACCAGATTTCAAGACTTTTAACCAATCAGAATAAATGTTGTGGCATTTTTCCTCGTCATAGTGAGTAAACATAATGAGTTTGTTGACTGGCCTGAGTCCTGACCTCGACCCATTCAACAGCAGACCTTATCATCCGACAACAGAGTCCGGCCTCTGTAATGTTCTCGTGTCTGAATCCCTGCAGCCAGGTTGCAAAGTCATGTGGAAAGCCTGAAAACAAAAGAGTGGAAGCTTTTATAGCAGCAGATTAATACATATCTATTAAGCAGCATATGGTTTTGGAATGAGATGTTCAACAGTCACATCTGGGCGTAATGTAGCGTACATAGGTGGTTCCTGGTAGTTCATACTGATATCAGCATCGTGGAGGGAAGTGTAGTTTCTGTGTGTTTGTTTGTTGACTTCTTATCTGTGAAAGCCTCCTTTGTACTCAGAGAACAACAGGAAACCATGAACGATACGACGCTGCACGGCCCTGATCTCCTTTTCCACCTCTGCTCCTCATCTTTGCATATAATCACAAACAAACACACACAGTCAACAAAGACTTTCTCACTTTCTCCCTTCTTGTCTCACTTGTCATCACACACACACACACAGAGACCTTGTTCTGTTGTGAGATGAACATCTCTCGTCTGATATCATCCTTATAGTCCCAGAGATCAGCCTCCTTAACGCCACACCTCTCACAATAGAGCTCCTGTCTGTGCCCGTGATCGGCCGTCTCTACGGTGATAGTTGCCAGGCAACAGCGGTGAAAACATCCTCTCTCTCTGATGCCAAAGTACAGTGACCCCTGAGATTCAGTAGCATGCATGTGCACAAACACATATTGTGGATGCAGCTGCGGAAAGATGAACGCAGTCAGAATCAGATTGGTGAAAAGGTCAGACCTCCACCAGCAGCTTTGAACCAGAGTTGAACTTTTGAAAGAAAAGAACAGACTTTGCATGTGGAAAAGATAATCACAGACTATTTGGAAGAACAATATAACTGTTGAAATACAGCTGAACAACAGCTAAGTGAAAATAGTTATTTCAGTTTCAGTTTATTTATTCATAACACAGTTAAAGGGACTATTTGTAACTTTCAGAATTGCTGCTTAACAGCGACACCTGTGGCCGTGAAGTCAGCAAAAGTCAGCGTCGGGCTCGCGCTTGCTCGCTCTAAATATACCTGAACGAGCATCGCTCAAAACAGTGAGGCGACACACGTCAGCTAAAACCACAATATCACTCTATATTTCACCTGCTTGGCAGTAATGTTAGCTGACCAGACGAAGGTCTCACCATGAACATGATTTAGATCTGATCCTAGTGTTTAGTGTCTTTTCCAGCCTCACCCTCCTGCGCCCGCAGGGAGACACCGGCACCCGGAGCCTCTCCTCCGCTGCCTGCTTGCCTTCACTGACACAGCGCGCACCAACAGAGGTTTTCCGTGTCTTGTGAAGTGACGGGACTGCGCAGAGAGAAACGTGAACCGTGACACCGGCACCCGCCGTCTCCCTGCGGGCGCAGGAGGGAGACGGTAACATTTCTCTCTGGAGGAGCTACAGCATTTATTTCTGCACAAACGTCCACTGTACATTCACTAGATATTCTCAGAGTTAAACTAACTCTTCTGCAGTGTGGAGTGAGCGCGCGTTCACGTCTAGAAGTGGAGCGAGTACGCGAGAACGCGCGCTCTGTCTGAGTGAAGGCGAGCAGGCAGAGGAGACGAGGCTCCGGCCACACGCGAGCGCACATATGAGAGCGCGCATGTGTCCCGACCCGGTACATTTATACGCTTACAAAGCTACAAACAGTCCCTTTAATTGATTGAACTACAATGTGTTGCTTTAAAGTTTTGCGTTCTCTCAATTGTAACAGCAAACCACTCTGAATTTTTAAAGCGCTCATTTAAGCCTCCGACTGGTTTCTTCTCCACAGCAATGACAGCTTTGGCTCATGTGTATCATAGTATTTACTGTACAGCCATTGACCATTTCAAACTGACGTATAAAACATGATTTCTCAGAAACAAAATTGAAATAATAAAGCCATAACATAAACCTATATAGTTCTGGAGCCAGGGCCTCCTCCCAGTTTGCAACACTATTACATCACCGCTCGGGGAAAATAAACCTAAACACCAAACAAGGTCGCTCTCTCTTTACTTCTGAGGTTTGTAAAGTGTACTGTACACATTTCAGAAAGAACAACTGATCAGGTAAGAGGAGGACAACACAACAGCTGTTCAATAGCACACTGTTGAACAGCTGTTAATGTGTATTAATTCATCGTTAATCAATTTTAAAATACAAAAACCTTCCCCTACATGCACACAAACATTAGTAAGGCAACACACACACACACTCACTGACAGATGGAGGCATAGAAACCTGCACAGGTACTGATAACTCACACATGAAAGCTCAAAACACACACACACACACCCTGGTGTGTTTGTTCCAGTTTCCACGGCGACTGCTCTTTGATCCTGAATGAAGCATCTTTGTTTACACCTGCGACTGAAGATTATTAAATTAGTGCTATGGGGACACGGTTGCACTTTGGTCAATTTGTCTACTTGGGTCTCAATCAATGTTAAATGCTGTTATACCCTTATGCTGTTCAGCGTGGAAACACATCAAACCGCTGAGGGGGAAATCACAAAATCAAACCCGAAACCTTAAATAATGCTTCTTTGCTTTGGTCTGGCTCTAGATGCTGTTTCAAAGGCTTTCCCATCCTGCCAAGTATAAACATCCGCAGTAAACAGCAAGTGTCACATTTCTCATTATTTGGGACTGCAGGATGTAACACTTGCTGAGGGAGAACATGAGCTAACCTGTATGTGTGCTGTTGGTACAGTAAGACCGTGTGCCCGCTATAGACAACAGCAACCATACTGTATGTATGGAGCTTTATCGACCTCCCACTGTGAGACAGTTGGCACATCCCTTTCACATCACTGTAATTTCAGTCCCACACTTCAGACCTCGTCCAGGACGTCCTGAACGTTACAGTAATCAAATACGCTTTATATTGTTGTAGACACTCTTCTAATGAGGAGACAGAATTATTACTCAAGTTCATGGTGCAGCTTAAATTACACCTGACAGTGTTTGATATCATCTGATGAAGCATTGTCTACTGGGTGTTATTTGCACTTAGATTTCACAGAAAGAAAAATAATATGAAACCACCAAAAATCTGAACCAGCATAAAACTTTGGCCTCACGGTTGGTACACATGCCTGCAGAAAAACACCTGGACTGCACCCAATTGGCACCAGGAACTCAGATACATGACTTATAATGGCTTAACAATGCTTGTTGTTGCATCCGCCACAGTGTCCATAGACTTTTTTTTTATGTATTATCATGCATCTTTGTTAAATTGTCTGAGTTTTGTCTGGTTAATTCTTGTGAATTCTTGCTACACTGAGAAACGTGGTTGTCTGTTTATAATGATAATCAGTTGTGTGCACAGGCTGCAAAGTGCTGTCTATAAAAAAAGGAACTTATTGTTGGTTTGCACATCTGGGCTCTTGTTGCTGATGTTGTTGCAATAGTGTAGCCCATACGTTGACATTTAATTCAATTTATTTTGTAGCCTAAAGATGTTCTTTAATCTAACAGTAGTATCATTTACCATCATAAACCACCCCCTTTCTTTTTTAAAAAACGTAACGCGTAACTCAGAGTACATTTTAACTGACCTACTTTTTAAAAACTTGTATTTAAATACATTTTTACAAGTTCTTTTGCTTGAGTAAAATGTCTTTAAAGTAACAGTACTTTTACTTGTGTACAATATTCTAATATATTCTCTTTCCATCACTAGTTCCACACATTTCCCTTTGAAATGAGAAATGTCACAAAATGAGTTGATTTACTTTTTAATGTTTTTAACTAAATATTTATCTGCAAAGATTACAGACAGCAGCATGAAGTTTATGGCTCAAGTTTTCTGTTTTTACTGGGTTACGTTTCATAATTTTATTGATTGACTGATGTTGATCCTTCTATAATCTTTATTTTTCTGTTCTTCCCTCCTCTATTTAACTCTCTTTCAGTGTGTTTGTCTTTGCTCTTTTACAATCACCCTCAGCTTTTCTTCCTCGTCACATTGTTTACCTCGTTGTATCGTTGCTATTTTTCGTTGTTGATATAGTCGCTAATCATTCAGTCACTCCGTTGATTGCTGTCCACTGTGTTAGTATTGTACATTATTCATCCACTCACTATCACACTTTCACTCTCATGTTATCTAGAATTTGTTTTCCTCACATCTCACCCCATCACGTCACTAGTTTGGCTGCTTTTTGATAAATTAATGTATTCTCTTTTCCCCCGCTTGTTTCCTCCTGCTGCTTCGTTAGACGTCAGAGTGACTGTTGTTGTTGTGGCGGCGCTGGCAAGCAATTAAACTAGTTCATAATGTTAATTTTAATGGAGAGATACTTCATGAGCCATTTGTTTATATTACCTCAACTCTGACAAAGCATGCATGAACTTGGCCCGCTAGATTTCCCCGACTAATTAGACCAAATGTTACCCTCGGCGGTGCATTTCTGGATTAGGAGAACCTCCGAGGAAAACACCATGACATATATGCTCGGATTTATGTTGCTTGTGTTTCTGTAATTGGGAGTAAATCTGGTCAAAATCTTTTAACGTGTATCCACCCTGCCTCTTGAACTCTTGAGTGCTTACATCTGGGTGTAATCTGTTATTTTTTGCTTTGATGGCGATAATCAGTGGAAAGCAATGAAACCAGAGAGAGAGAGAAATAATATGTAACAGAGGAAATAAACTGTGAGAGAGGATTTCAAGACGGCTCAAACGTACCTGTCGAGCTCGGCTTTTTGGTAAATTATTCTGGGTTGTGTTTTTGTCATAGAGAAATATGACGAAGCTTAAAACAGCATACAATGAGTGAAAGAGAATATGAAGGAAATGAGCTTGTATGGTACTCTACTTCCTGTCCCTCTACGTAGGTTAACAACACAATGTCTGGAACGTATTCTTTCTCTGATGGCAGCGATCAGTCGCACATAATGGAAACACAAAGAAAGACATGAATGAAACAGGAAAAGAGGTCAAAACATGTCAAATGAACTCCTGATTATAGATGTATATAGATGAATATACAGCATGTTGGGAGGAGCAGGTCTTTTTTTTAAGCACCTGCAGCTGCTCATGCATTTAATCATTTAATGTTTCACCCAGCTGTTGTTTAACATCATTTACATGTCATGCATTTACATACTTCTCACCCATAAACACACAAACATAATTCTCTGACCTCTTCTCTCTGTATTCATTTTGTTCATCCTTTCTTTCTGTTAATGGAGTTTAGACAAGTGCACCGTTTATCTCCATCTCTGTCTTCCTCATACTCTTTAACACTTATTTCTTAACATTAATGTCCAGGTCTAGGAGTGTACATTCTGTGTGTTATAGCCTCTGAACACCCACACAGGTGTTTACAGTTATTCTGGCTGATTAGATGTCTGCTCAGGTTGAGGGTGGGTGGAGCTCGGATGAGAATTTATTAGGTCACAAATCTTACACCTATACAAATGATATAGGTGCAGTTTGTCCTGCCCTAACAGGTGCAACAAAGCTAACAGGAGACTCAGGAAGATGTCAATCAATAAGTCTTAGTATACACGCCCACACAGTCCTGAGAAGATTAACCAGATTAACTGAAAACACCTGTGTGGGTGTTCAGAGGTCTGTGGCATTGCAATTCATAGAAAGCTTAGACGTACGTCTGTACATACGTCTGTACAGACGTATGTACAGACGTATGTACATATGTATGGACAGACGTACGTATGTCTGTGTCTGGAGCTCCTGGAGGGAATTTCTTTAAATTTAGCACAAACGTCGACTTGGACTGAAGGATGAACTCATTACATTTTGGTGGTCAAAGATCACTGTGACCTTACGTCCGTCCCATTCTTGTGATATCTTAGGAACGGCTTGAGTGAATTTTTTTCAAATTTGGCAAAAACGTCCACTTGGATTCAAGGATGACCTGAATACATTTTGATTGTCAAAGGTCAAAGATCACTGTGACCTCACAAAACACACTTTTGGCCATAACTCAAGAATTGAGTGATGATGTAATGACATTTTGGACAGACATGGATGTAAGCTGAAACTTGAATGGTTGGCATAGGCATACAACCGCGGTGTTAAGAAGATGTTTAACAAAGTCAAATTTGCTTATTTATGGTATATTTAAAAGACATACAATTCTAACCCTTGCTGTTAATATGACCTTGACTGTGAACTGTGCTCCAAATAGCAGCAAGGAGTAACTGTATGACGTCTCCAGCATATAGAAATATGCAAATGATGCTCAATTTACTAACCTGGATTATCTGAATTATTGCTAACAAAGGGACATGAGAAGATAAAATGTTACGTCTCCTACTATGGACACCTTGCATTTTGAGAACATCATAGTTTCATTTCAGTGAAATAGGAGCCCTGCTTTTGTTTTTATCCTGACAAGATGGGTGTATTATTAGATATCTGCTGGTCTGTCTTGTACTTACTTTACCATTTGTGGAAGTGTACTAAAGGTGCTCATCCATCCCAGACTGTATGTGTCCTCTGCTAACCTCTCCACCAGACCTACAGAGAACAGATTGAGCAATCACGATCTGATTCCAAGTTATAAGTGAAGTTACTGGAAGTTTGAATGTCAACATAGAGAGAGAACGACGCCGGGCAGCTGTAACTTCTCTAAATATGTTGGTTGTTGTGTCATGAATATGATCAATCATCCGATAAACCAGATAGTTTCTGAGATATTGGTGTAAACTAACCTCTCTAGTATCTGTGAGGGATACTGTAAACCCTTTGGCTGGGTGGTCAGGGAACTCCCTGAAGGAGATATCAGATATTTGAGAAATGGGGCAGAAATCCTGTTTTGTGTCTGGTTATTACATCTCATTACCTCTTTCCCGATATTATGATCCCTTTCCTCTATGTTTTTCTCTGTTCCCAGCATTAATCTTTTGGGATGTATTTGCCCCAAAAGTCTCTAGTAATACTATGTATTTACTCAGCTTTGTACGTCGGCTCACTGTCTCACTCTGTATCTCTGCCAATCAGAAAGAGATACCAGCATTAATGATTCTGGTAAGGCTTTGCACAGTTTCTGGTGAAATGTGCTGAGCAGCCTCATTTTATTGAAGCAACAGTTATTGAAAATATAATGCTTAATGCCCATGACTGGAGCTGGCAGATCATAGCCCGTGTGCGGGTGATGTCGGTGGCTGACAACCCCTCATCAGTGCTCTGCTGTACATTTAGATTCTGACCCCATCGTCTTAAATAAACTTTACGAAAAGATGGTTATGAGCTCAGTATAATGTTGAGGTAAATACTGTTAAGAGTGTCGGTAATCATGGGGTTTCACAACTCTTGGATCAGGCCGTGGTTTCTTGGCAACTTCAGTTCCTTTGATTGTTGATGTGATGGAATTTTCCATCAATTCCTCTCTTATTGGTAGAAAGGTCAGAGTGTTTGTCAGAGTGTCCCTCTGTTGACATTCTTGGGTTGGAGTCCTGTCTAGAGGAGCCACCGTTATCTGTACAGCTGTGCCTGTAGTGGAGACCGTAGAGCCAGTCGCTAGGGCAACCAGGGTCAGAGATGCCAGAGGAACGGAGTAAGTCAAAACATGGTAAGGGGTAAGACACTGAGCACCGGGGAGGAAGGGCAGAGTTGTGAGGCCGTCAACCAGAGAGCATCTATTGTGGAGACCTGACAATTCTCCTTGATCAAGCTTCAATAAACCTTCTTTTGTAAGACATCATCAGCTCCGGATCTCTTCCTTCTAAAGATAACTTGTATATCAATTATTCCATCACAGTTGACATGAATGTGCCCAAAAAAGTCCCGTTGTGTATAGTTTAACACGGTGACTTTGGCTTTAAAGGATTGTTGCTAAGGGAAGAAACAAACCACTGAATTTGGTTAGTGTCACAGAATGTATATAAGAAGAGGACGTAGTCACCCATTGGTTTGTGGACTGCTGTTTTGAATCCTCGATAAGTACAACCGAAGGCTAAATAAGACATTTCTAGGCGACCAAAATGCTACATTTAACTTTCATGAACCGAAATCACAATGTGAAAGGGTTGAAGCTCTAAGACGAAAACGCAGACAACTCCCAGACAACGCCTTGGTAGCAAACTGTCAATCACAACGTAGCCACACCCTAAAGCATCCCCTGCTTTATGGTCTATTTGACTCTAAACGGGACCATAATTTACTAAATGAACATCATGCTGTATAGAAGAAGACTTTAAACTAGCTGAGGTAATAAATCAAGTGAGAAGTAGGCTCATTTTCTCATAGACTTCTATACAATCAGACTTCTTTTTGCAACCAGAGGAGTCGCCCCCTGCTGGCTGTTAGAAAGAATGCAGGTTAAAGGCACTTCAGCATTGGCTTCACTTTTTAGACCACTTTTTACTCGCCTGGTTTTGAATGATATGATATCTGATAGCAGTGAAGTGGTCCTCTCACTGACCATCTGTGCAGCTTTCCTACCAGAGAAAAGTGTTCCCAAATCTGGCAAATAGTTCCACAGCCTGTGTCTGGATGAGGGTTTTTATTGTCTCATCTGCAGATTTGGCATCACGGAGGCCACATGGCTTCAACATAAATTTATTCATCAGGGACTTTAGCCAACTTCAGGGCCTCTAGAGGTCTCATTTATTGTTTCATAATGTGGACTTCATGAAACCCATTGAGGCTTTAATTGTGATTAAGGGCAATAAAAAATAAACTTAATGGACTTTTGGGTCTCTAATTTAGGAAAGACTCTTAAAAGCCTCTTTGGTGTCACGATGACCTTTGAATAAAATATCGTCACTAGGAAAATGATTAGTGTTAGTTGTTATTGCATGTTCAGTCAAAAATAGTTTCAATCATGACATCCTGCTCAGCACTGACTTCAGCATGGACCTCCTTCATGTGCCTCATTTGTTCCTGAGCTCCTCTGAGCCCAGCTGTTGTCAGAATGATAGTGATACTTTATTTTGTTTGTTTACATTATTCTCCACTAGTTGGATTGCCTTTCTACTCATTTACACCTCAATCTTTACAGCATGCAAAGAATTAAAATGCTAAGACGACAGAATTGGTCAAATATAGGTCCAAATTACATAAACTCACGTCCTGCACCAGCATCTAAAGAAGGAGCATTGAGTCACGCTGCACCTGTAAGCAATAAAAAAGGTATATGAATATATATTTGAACTGAACCAGAACAAGAAAAAGTACATTTGGAAAAGTTGGCAGTTTGTCTTTCAAGTCAACTCAAAGATCATTTCTGTTGTGTTACACACTTTGTCAAGGTGGCTAAATGATATTTAATATAAAATGTAAATGTGTAAATGTTACTACATTTAATGTAGGTGAATAACACGATTATCAAGTGTAGAGTCAGATGACTGTTTGTTTGTTTACTCTCTTCGTTCTTATCTTTTCTTTTAGTACTTTTTATGCTTGCTTGTGAGTTGTGTATATAGATATTTTGTGTTCTTTGTTTTTTCGTTTGTTGTTTTGATGAGTAATAATGTTATTTTCTTTATTTGTTTAAATAGAGCAGGACTCAGAATAAGCCTTCCAGGCTTCTTTCCTCTCCTGCACGGAAATGTTTTCTCTTTATTGTATGTATGTTATATCCAAATAATTGTTCAAATAAATAAAACCTAAAAAATCTAAAACCTAAAAACCCTAGAGTTTCGGAGCCAACATGTTAAACAACATCTGACCGCTGAGCATTTGCTGTTCGCTTGATTAAAAGTAGTCACACGGCGATCTTTGTGTTCCTCTTCATCAATAAAAACTAAATGTATTGAACGTTCTTGACTTTAGAGACTCCTAGTGGTCACACACAGTACAGCATGCTGCAGACAGATGGGAACATCTGTACCGACACCTGGAGCATTAATGAAAGCAAGAAAAGAGATTATACTGATATAAATCATAAAACTTTTGCAGAGCATTATAGGACGGAACAGAACCATAGACAAGATAAAATCAGAAATGACATCAGATAAGAGTTCAGGGGAGAAATGTGTGTTTGTGTGTGTACTTTATATGAATGACTTTACACAGTACCTGTACAGAAAAGAGTATAGTGAGTGTGTGTTAGCAGGTGGTGTGTGTGTGTGGGCTTTGGGTTTGACTTTTCATCATTTAAAACGGACGTAGAGCAGAAACATTCCCGTCCTATGTGGTCTGTATCACTCAACACACCGAGAGAATTAGACACAGCTTCATGACTGCACAGTGAGACCATGTGAGTGTGTGTGCGATGACGTGTGCGTTTGTATATATTAGACGTGTGTGAGCTTCAATTGTGTGTGTGTGTGTGAGAGTGAAAGCCTCCCTTCTCTACGTTCAGAGAGATGCAGCGTGTTGATAAAGCTCTGAAACCGAGCCACAAAAGAATCTGCTGTTTTAAAAAAAAAAAAAAGAATAATTCCAGCTCCGATGGAAACATCATTATTCATCCAGACATCAGTGCACATTAAATGTGAGTCTGGGAGAGACGGGCAGAGGAGCCATCATTCTTAAAAACATTTATGCTGTGCAAATGTTATGACAACCGCATCATTTCTCACATATTTTTGATACCGCAAAAAGTCTTAAATATTCCGTCTTGGGAGAGATAATCTGCTGGTCTGAGCTTTTTGACAAAGTGCCAACATTTTACAACAGCTTTGACCTTTCTCGCCGCAGTGCTTACAGTACCTCCATCCTGCCTGCTCACCTTAAACAGTCTTCTCTCTTTCTTCTCCCGTTCTTCACCTCCACCTCCCTGATAACTTTCTCCATCACTTCATTCATCCTCCAATTGTTCTTGCACTTCATTCCTTACCTCTTTCTCACTTTTTGTTTACGTCACCAACTCTGAGCGTAACGTATTTATGCAGATGCATTTACAATGTAGTCAATAGAGACTACATGGCGTACAAATGATACGCCAAAAGCAATGACTTGCGATTTACGACATTTCAATTCTCATTCTCATTCCCAGGGTGAATGGTGATGTAGTTTAAAGGGCGAAAAGAGGGATAGGTCCAATAAACACAAGGTTTTAATCCAGGAGACCGGAGTTAGCGTCTGATTGCAGCTCCTACCTGGTGACTGAAAGTTTTTTTCTGTCTCAGAATGGTTTGATTTCATTCATGAGGATTATATTTTACAGATTATAGCCCACACAGTCCTTTGTACCTGCTGAAATTCCTTTAAAGGACCATTACAACTCATAGTTTTCACCTGGCAAAAACTGATTGCAGCTCCTACCTTGTGTCTGAAACATTTCTTTCCAACTCAGAATGTTTTGATTTCATTTACTGAGGATTATATGTGACAGATTATAGCCCACTCAGTCCCTTTTACCTGCTGACATTCCTTTAAAAGACCATTACAACCCATAAAATACAGATTTCACCTGCCAAAAAGTGATTGCAGCTCCTACCTTGTGACTGAAAGGTTTTTTCTACCTCAGAATGGTTTGATTTCATTCATGTGGATTATATCTGACAGATTATAGCCCACTCAGTCCTTTTAACCTGCTGAAATTCCTTTAAAGGACCATTACAACCCATAGTTTTACCTGCCAAAAACTGATTGCAGCTCCTACCTTTTGACTGGAAGGTTTTATCTCTCTCAGAATGGTTTGATTTAATTCATGAGGTTTATATCTGACAGATTATAGCCCAGTCAGTCCTTCTAACCTGCTGAAATCCCTTTAAAGGACCATTACAACCCATAAAATACAGTTTTGCGTCATGTTACAATCAGCTGTTCGTTCGCATCCCGTGTTCACAACATTCAGTATCATTTTCTCTGTTCAAATGTAGTAGTTATAATCTCAACCATGTAGTTCTTTCCTAAACCTAACTATAGTAGTTTTGATGCCAAAAATAAAAGTGACGCCACGGGGTGTGACAAAGCGGCGCTATGTGTTCAGTTGTGATGAGAACATGTCTGCCATTTAGTGCGACTGGGCTCTTTGCTTTCTCATTCTTCGCCTGCTTCCTCACCGAACTCTTCTTCCATCCTCACTCCTCTTCCTCTCCCTCAGTTTCTAACTTGTCTATTCCCTCCCCCCCCTCATCTACCCGCAATTCTCCTCTTGTAAAATCATAATACAGCAATCATTTGTTTTTTACTGCCGGCTTCAGGCAGCTCGAATCAAGTCGACAAAAACCGAGAGGGGGGTGTAGGGAAACGATGAGTTGAAAACAAAGAGGAAGGAGAGGATTTATATATGACGGACATGAAGATGAGGTTGAAACCGGAGAGAGACACAGAAAGACAGAGGGAGAAATGAACATTTCTTTATTTTTTTAGAGAAGACAGATGTGAAGATGATTTCTCCTGGGATTAGCGGAAGAGAAATCACACAGATATATAGAGAAAAGATAGTAAAGATGTTTTATTAAGAGCGACAGATACAGAAAGAGAGAGTGAAAAAACAAAAACAAAGAAAAAGAGAAAAAGAAAAGCTCTTTTTGATCCTTCCCAGGCTGCGGCAACACTCCCGGTAATCTGAGGACTTGATTGAGAACACTTCATGTGATTGGTGTAACGTTAGCCTCCGCGACCTCCCTAAGCACTTAACGAGGAAATGACCGCCACACTCTGGGTAATTTGTGCCAATTAACTACCACGGCAACCACTGATGTAAGGATATCAGCTGTCCTTTAATCAGGCTACGGGCATTATCTCAGGTAACGCTGAGAAACGTGAGAATTTATGAACACATATTACACACACACACACACACACACACGCACACACACGTATATATACAGTAGACGTTCATCAGAGGTCCATGGTGACCTCATTGACGCAAAACATGCTTAAAAAGTAGGTTTTCAGTGTGCATGTACTTTATGAATGAAAGTAAGATTTTCGTGTAATCAACCTCAGAATTTAGAGGAAAATCCTGGTTTCTCTTCTACCGACCCGATCTCACGGGAAGGTGTATAAATAGCATGACATTACAGGGACATTGTGCGTGTCATGAGAACACATTTTAGCCTTTTTGCGTGTCATTTGTACGCCAGTGTTAATTTTGGCAGCTATTTTAGACTTAGTCTTAAAACGAAAATGCTTATTAGTTTTAGTACAACCTGTGTTTTTGCATCAGATAATGAAAAGATACAATTTTATGTGAAATAAATTAGACTAAAATGACAGAAATGTTCAATATAATCTGATTTAACAGACTAGATTAAATAAATAAAAAAATAGCTGACAAATTATGAGAGAATTTTTGACTAAAATTTACATTTCAGTGACTAAAACTAGACTACAATGTTTTGAGTTGTCGTCGACTAAAATTAAACTAAAACTATGAAAGATAAAATTATTAAAATGCGAAAACTAATAAGCATTTTCGTTTTAAGACTAAGACTAAATCTCTAAATCTGCCAAAATTTAAGATTTAAACGGAGCATCTACACTGCAGTCAGTACAGACTACATGGCGTACAAATGACTCGCCAAACGCAAGAAAGCCGTTCTTATTGCATGCTAAATGCCTTACCCGTTATCCTGGCAGTCATACTTTTTTTTTCTGCGAACGGGCTGCTTCTACACTGTTTTGCATGGCCTAACTTTAAGTTGAGACTTCAGAAACCAGATCCAAAGCACACAGGAGCAAACACAGATTTAAGGCAACCAACTTTATTAAAAGACTAATGTTCCAACGCCAAGTGTGTCTTCATCGTCATCTCTCCTGTTTGTGATCACCAGGCAGGCCTATTCTTGGTGAAACTGTTGAAGCACGTGACACCTCTTTCCTTAACGTCATGTTGAATTTTGCTGTGAAACCGCTGGGTTCCCTCACACCCAAAGGGGAAATATAGCTGCAAGGCTTAAAATAGGAACCGTGCACGAATCACATCACTGCCATTATTCAAAATGACAGATCAAACCTACTGGAGCAGGTTTCTGCTGTTATCAAATGCAGGTCACAGGCTGTTGTCCCTACTTTTCAAAACACATGCCACAAGAAGGGTTTATGGGAAATGTGGTCTTAATTTTGAGAGAGAAAAAAAATGTTACAAGTAGCACCTTTTAATATACTTTATGAGAATCAACTTAACACCATTGTTCTTACACAGTAAAGCCTACCCATGTGGTTTGTGGCTGGACGAACGCCGGCTTGAATTCCCGTATAGTCGCTGTGGAAATCTGCCTCAGGATACAATGAGTAATGCTCGCACTTCTTACAATACTATGGTATTGAGATGAGCGAGGCAGGTAGCCCCCCGCGGCTGCAGTATACAGCTGATTATACGCTAGAAGGAGATGGTTGTGTGAGAAGAGAGAGGTTGCGTGTTCAGCCGAGTAAATAGAGGTTAGAAAGAAAGTCCCGATGTTTCCACCCCGGCCCTGACTCATCTCTGCTGGGGTTGGTCGTCCTTGTCAGCTCGTCTGGTGTCTGGT
The DNA here is from genome assembly GCF_015220745.1 of Sebastes umbrosus. Classification (NCBI taxonomy): domain Eukaryota; kingdom Metazoa; phylum Chordata; class Actinopteri; order Perciformes; family Sebastidae; genus Sebastes; species Sebastes umbrosus. The sequence continues at coordinate 7,996,933 of NC_051277.1, read as the reverse complement.
GGCGTGAAGAGAGGGCAGACGGATGACGATTCAGCATGTTTTGGCTGCTGCGTCCCTCATCTCTTCCTCTTCATCCTCAGATCCCCCAGCTCTCCACATGGTTTTCATTTTCTGTGTAGGCCGCAATGTCAAAAATCACATCTTTGGACAATCGCAAAAATATGTTTTTTCATCTGTATTTCGGCTGTTTTTTGGTTTTGAATCCACTACTGACAGATATCTAACAGATAGAGAAGTGGAAAGAAACAAAGACCCTCCGAGGTATTTCCAGTCTGTCTTTATCTCCTCTGTGCTTCTGTCCATTGTGGCGGAGGGGAAGTGGTTTCTGCAGCCATGTTGGCTACAAACATCAGAGACAGTAATTACACTGTCAGACTGGGGAGATCCTACTATTGTGTAATATGCAGACACGTCCACGCTAATCTGCTATTTGTTTTTACGATTTGTCTCTGTTTCATTTTATCAGAAACAACCATTTTCACACTTAAACTGGGCCAGCAGCATGTTTAAACCCTGTTAGCCCGCTCTTGACTCTGGCCTGTCGTGCTTCACTCAGACATGTTCTTTGGCCAAATCCCAGGAGTCTAGACTTCCCCAGGAGAGCTCCAACGCTGAACCACACTCTTGTTAAACCAAGGCGAGCCGGGAGATGTCCCCGAGAAGAAATGAGCATCTCCCGTGAGAATTTCTGGAGCTCTACATGAATTATGTGGCTTTTCAGCACGTGACAGTGAGTGTTGGACCACACTGGGTGGCACTATAACTTTCAGAAGACAGCTGGGAGGAACAACATGGATGCTTCACTGCAACCCACTGGGAGACACTTTCCTCACACACAATCCAGTGGATTACACGAGTGGTGTGTCCTTACCTAAATAGATAATATGATGAAATACAAAGAATTTGATATTAATTAAAGTGGTACATTTTTTTTTTTTTTTATGATATTGTATATGCAGTGGTACATTATACATTATAAAGACAGGCTTTTAATTTTACTCTCTTATTGTACTCTTTGATATTGATCTTGAAGATCAAATATGTACAAATAATCCTCTTAAAAAGTCTTGGGGTTGTTATTTATTATTTATATTGAAATATTATTATTAATACTACTACTACTGCTACTACTCCTAATAATAATAAAAATAATCTTGAAGAAATATGTGCAAATAATCCTCCTAAAAAGTGTAGGGGTTATTATTTATTATTTATATTTAAATATTATAATTATTACTACTATTACTACTAATAATAATAATAATAATTAAAACATTTTTTTGAAGAAATATGTGCAAATAAACATCTTAAAAAGTCTTGGAGTTATTATTTATTAATAATAATAATAATAATAATAATAATAATAATAATAATAATAATAATAATGTGTTATGTTAATATTTTATTCACTTATTTTATTGTATTTCATTTGTAAAATTGTATTCTATTATTGTATTATTAATCTAGTTTAAGTACTTCACACTCTTTTACTTCTATTACTGTTATTATAGCTTTTAATTCTATTTGATAACATTTTTATAATTTTATTGTCTCGCATGCATCAATCTCAAATGATCAAATTGTTAAATTGCTGAATTGTTTTATCTTTTCTGTTGTTTTCACGGTCCACACTTGTTCTGTTATTTTCGGCTTGTCAGTGTCAAGCACTTTGAACTGTACAAACCTGTTTAAAGGTGCCATAGAAATACAATTTGATTGATTGATTAATTGATTGACAAGAGTGACTTTATCAATGAGTCGGAGAAAGGATTAAATAAAAGTAAATCAAATCTTCTCAGGGCCTGCATTGCTGATTTACTGACGTGTTTTTGCTAAAGTTAGTGAGTTGTTTGACTTGTATTTCCTCCAATCATTATGAGAGTATGTTGACTAAAATAAGTCACAACCTATAAATAGGCAGGTATTTGTGCTTCCCTGGTTTCTGACATTATTCCCTAAGACCTGAAATATGTCCTGGGCATCGGTGGAGCTGCTTTGGTGTAGGTCCCTGAATAACAACAGCAGTGTTATGATTGTTATCCTGGCTAACGGGGTCAGTGACTCAGTCTTGCTCAGGTCGTGGAATGAAAAACGTTGAAAGACCTGATCTAAGCCATCATTTGTGTATCTAACTCTCAGAAATGCTATTTTTCTGCCAAGCAGCGCTCAGTCACAAAGATTTAAGCGGCCAGCTCGAAACAATGGTCTCCTGTCAGCTTGATCAAACACTGGTAGGAAAACACAGGGTGGTGCTCTGAAGCCCGGCAGCCAGGCTCAGACCAGGCACACAAATATGCAACCACATACACTCACAAATGCATACACATCCCCATATCAAGTATGCATCACATATGCATGCATGCTTTCAATTCAAAACACAGCAGGCATGCGGGCTCACTTGTACGGATGCACACACACATTCTGTTAATCCTTGTTTCACTGGAGCAGAAATGACTTCACATGTTAGCCCGACCCCTGATGGAGGTGCTCCGGGTTGTTTGGGGAGCTTTAGACCGGCAAAGAGACATAGTTCACATTAGGGTTAGGCAAATCTGGGTCAAACAAAAAGCTGCAAATCCCAGGCCTGAACACGGGGTCTAACTGAAAAGATTATAAAATACTGGAAAAAAGGCCTCTTTAAAAATAAGTTTAAAAAACAAACAAACTATGAAGACAAGGTGTTTTCACTTGCAATAAGTAAAAAAAAAGAGTCTAAATTCTCTTGGTAAAATGTCTTGAAATAAGATGTCGTATTTAGACCTTTCACGATAAAAAAGAGATCTTGAAATTAGATGGGAAAACTCATTTTGTATCCGGGAGGATGACGAAGCACGAAGCTCATCGAGGCGTACCCCCCAGGTTCCAGACGCTCCAGCCACATCACAACCACGTTCGGCCTCGTTCATCTCCATGCGAACAACCCCTTTTCATCCCTCCACCTTGACCCCCATCATCCCACCGAACTTGACCCCTTATCCAATCTTTCCTGCATCCTCCAACCACTCCAAATAAAACTCCTTAATGGCCTGTAGACATTAATACAAAACTACAAGCTAACTGAGTGGACCTTTGTTGATACCAAAAAAATATTGTCTTACACAAAACAGTGCAAAGTCAACATGTGTGGCCCACAGGCCTAAATAACAGGCCAACATGACACAGTATTTATATTTCATATTTGTCAGGTTAGCATAGTTTAGCACATTGAAGGGATTTACTTGTTAGTCAGCGGCCTTCTCGCTCCAGCTGGCGTCTCTCTCTCTCACCGCTTCATCTCGCCGGTCGTTCGGCAGAAAGTGAAACGTTGATACTGAGTGACACGGTGATCCCTGTTCTTCGGCGTCTGCCAGCGATCTGAGCAGCAAACTGTGACCGTCTAATTCATTGCAACATAAACTCTCACACTCTGTGAAAATAGTTACGCAATAACTTACAAGGGATGTTGCTCCTCTGTAAGACATCCACCGCTGTGGCTCATACGAGAGGCTGGATAACGGGTGTCAAATGAAATATGATTTGAAATGTTGCGATCAATCATATAAGACAGTGTTCTTCTGTGCAGCCACAACTATTTCAGACTTTTGAAAGGATCAGATTTCCCTAGCCGAGTTTGGCTCTGATAAACTAAAAATGTACGTTTTATGTGCTGTTGTTTTGCTTTAAAGCTAATTGTAGTTAAAGTTCGCAAACTTCAGATAGGTATAGATATTGCTTTCACCCAGCATGACGTACAGAATGACATGAAACACTGACAACAGCTCCACTTCAAGCTGCCCATCCCAGCCCTCTGTCAGATGAAGCATCCCGTCATGCATTATCATCCCGGGTTAGGAGGCCTTTTGCCTAACTCGTGTGCTATGCACGGCCCTGGCTCGGCTTATCTCGTGTATTTATCCAGCGCTGATCCACCGTAGCTCTGCCTGGAAGCTGTAGCCCAGTCAGGAATTCAGAGTTGTGACAAGGTTTACGTTGGCCGAACCGCCTGAAACTGGAGCCGAGCGCCGCAATGCAGTCAAATAAATCATCTAAAGAGAGAGATGGCGCAGAGAAAGACAAACAAATAGCTTTTTCTACAAAACAGTGTTTTCCAGCGATGGCTTTTTTGGCAGCGAGAGACAGAGAGAAAGAGAGAGAGAGGCAGAGAAAGGCAGAAAGAGACAGAGTTCAAATACATATCAGGTACTCTAAAAGTGAATTTATTGTAAAGACTTTAAGATTGCGTTCCTGAGTGTCATTATGTGGTCAGCGGTTTCACTCGTACACCAAAACTTTGTTGCACCAGTTAGACAGCCAGTCTTCCTCTGTGTTTAAACAATAGCTGATTTTCTAGGAATCGTCAACTGAATGTGGTCCAGAGAAACAGAGACAGAAACAGAGACAGAGACAGAGACAGAGACAAACTCACAGACAGAGAAACCGAGTACTGACGATGGATGTGAGAGAGAGAGATGCTGATGCGGCTCGGTAAAACTCAGCTGAGATTTTTTTTTTGTCCATCAGACAGCTAAAAGGAAAAAAGAGAGAAAAGAAAAAGAAGGAGAGAAGAGAGACAGATCGAAGGAGAGGAAAAGTAAAGAATAGTGAACGACGCAGCAGAACCCAGGAGGCTGTTGTAACAACAGCAGGTCTGATTGGAGCAAATTGCTCCTCTCTTTTCCAATCAGTTTCAGCATATATGAATCTGTTCCCGCTGGATATCTGCCATCAAAAGCTCAATGCAGAATTTACAAATGCTCTCCCTCTCCTCAACAGTTGTTGTCGATGTATTGATGTGAATAACTGAAGCTGCTCAGTGGCAAATAGCAAGACTTTGCGTGTTTGCACTACACAAGTTACAGGTGTATATACAGCATGCCAGCCTCGTCCTCTACAAAGGACATTTAAATACTACTGATGTGATTTGACAAATATGTTTTCTAGGAAGTATAATTGCTGCCTGCAGCTCTTTTTTTAAATTCAGGACGCATAGCATGATTATACTGCAGGGAGGAGTTCCAGCTGACGAAGGGTTTACAACACTCAGGACCAACGTTATAATATTGAACTAAAAATGAAACTAAAATAAAAATAAGCAGTGAAAAATATTTTTAGTTAACTGAAACTAAATCAAAATGATATCCTTTAAGAAAAACAATATTTCCAGGGTAAAAAAAAAAGAATAAAATGATCATAAATTAATTTCAGTTTTTTTTTTTAGCTATAATATATCACTACTGAAAAAAGGAGACAGCATGAATTTCTGTCAACTCTCGTGACGTTGAACAACAGAAATTCAACTTGATATTCCAGGAGATGATGCTACAGTATGCCACAATTGCTTCACTAACGTAGTGCAAAGATTAAACTTCTCCAACCGTGTATTTTGTATGTATGTATAGCTACATACTTCTGAAACATTATATGTGGTCTTAACAAAAACAAACTAAAACTACTGTTATAAATTAGTTGTATATTGTTCACCTGACATGTTGAGCAACACCTTTGAAATAAAACAAATCTCTGTGTTGGTGCTTTTTTTTTTTTTTATCTACATTTTTAAGGGAAAGTTTGAAATAAATAATCATATGGTCTTGAGCTCCCAAACGGTTAAAAGACTGTATGGGTGTTTTTGTTTCATCCCTATATCTACAAATCGCAATATATCAATATTATTATAACTGTAGATATAACAGTAGGCTACTATATATTATACTGCAACAAAGTACAGTAAAAATAGACCAAATTACTGTAATTTGGTCTATTTTTACTGTATTTTATTACAGTAAAAATAGACCAAAATACAGTAAACATACAGTAAAATACTGTTTTGTAGTAATAAAATACAGTAAATAAGTAATACTGTAAATAGCATTATAGTATAATTACAGTAGTTTATTGTGGATCAAAATACAGCGACTTGCTGGCAACTGTGCTGCCAGTGATTTACTGTAAATATACAGGGAAATGCTGTAGAGAGTATAAAGTACCATAAAGGTTTTACTCTTAATTTATTCAACTTATTTACAAGTAGTAGGTTAATTATGAAATCAACTTGCAAAGAAACTTTAGGTAGCCTTTCAACGTCAACATTAGATGACCTTATTATGACACAGACACAGTAAAGTAACTATAAGCATCCATTTTTAAAACCCATAGAAAGGGAAGATTTAAGAGATGACTGCTGAAAAACAAGCATTCGTGAGCTGTTGTTGTTAACTTGTAAGAAAACAAAGGACAATTTCTGGCTATGAAAAACAAAACTTTTGTAGCTTTTCTTATTTTTTGCATAAAAATGTTGAGTTGGCAGCTGAATGACTCTGAAATCTTCCGTGTCGGAGCCTCATTGTGTGTTTTCACAGCATCCCTGTTAGCAGCTGTCATGAGTTTCATTCATGCCTCGAGGCTGCGTCGCTCCGTCCAGTTCCTCCTCCTCCTCCTCAGTGTTTAAACAAGGAAGATTTTTTTTAAGGAAACATCCACTGATGAAGGTCCAGAGAGACACAGATATATGGCCTGACTTTTCCCAAACACAGTTCACTCCGCACCCAATCTGGAGCGTTCTCAGACTGATATAATCCAGCCACAATGTGCACCACTGACCCGTTCTAAATAAAGAGATGTGGTCACTTAATTAAATAAATACAGCCAAAGGAAACAGTGAACAGGTGTTACGAAATAACAATAAATCTTTCTGTTCATATCTTTAAAATCACAAAGTTGAAGTCTTAAAGGACACAAAATATCTGAGCTGGGCTTTAAGATGTGAAAATGAGTGATTCTGCTGTTCAGCTGGTAAATCTACTGTTACAGATTCTAAACATGTGTGTGTCCTGGCTTATGTGAATGTATGCGTGTTGTGACTGAGACTAATTTCACAATTACAGACTCCCTCATATTCTACTTCCTGTCCCTGTTTCTGTTTTGCTCTCGCCTCCTCATTAATCTTTCCTTTACCCTTAAATGATTTCCTTTCCTCGCTCTATACTCTTCTGTTCTTTCTCTCTTCCACTTGAATTTTCTCTCACTTTCCCATTGACTTCCTCTTGATGTCCAACTGGAGGCTGGGATAAACTCTTGATCTATGGGGTGTCATGCATGGCATGTGTCGTACCTCATATAGCTCCAGTAACTGGAGCTATGATGTTGGAGGGTTACAGCAGACGGCACTAGAAATAAAGGGATGCTGTCCGCTCAGGTGCTCTTTGGGTGCTTTCAGCCTGGCAGAGCTTTTTGGGTACGCTCGAATGGATGGCAGCTAATGTACACTAGAACGTTTTCAAATAGAAAGCATTTGTTTATGGTCTTTTATTAAATATCTTTTCAATAATTGCAGAATTGTAATTTTCACCCATAAAGTAGGCTACTACTGACACCCTCCCTGTGGACGCCTCAAAGAAACGAATCAATCATCCTCATGTTCTATGATTCAGCTAGTGCAGACCAGATTTTACTGCATGTGTTGTACCCCAATGACATGACGCAATATGACATCTCCTCTTTTAACCCTCCTTGTTGATGTCCTGGAGTATAAAGAATAATCTCAGGAGTCTTTGATCCCTGATTGGCTCATTTCTCGACCTCTCTGACCAACAGGAAGGAGTAGAACAAGATAAAGTATCAGGCTCTTGAGCTCACAGGTTAATCTTTTGATTTTACTGGGTTTATCAGATGGGGTCAAAATTCTTGTCTTCCTACAGTGAAAGTAGCTGTTAAGGCTCACAACCTTTCATCCATATATCTTACTACAATAGCACTATACTACATGTAGTACTTTGCTTTTATAAAGTCTTAACTTTCCTTGTAGGGGGTGGCAACATGTGCAATTTCTAAATAATCAATTTTATTTATATAGCCCAATATCACAAATTTGCTTCAGGGGTTTTTACAATTTGTACAGCGTACGACACCCTCTTTATGACTTAAAGTTTATTGAATTTCAAGTTTTCAACAACACAAAACATAATCGAAAACTCAACGACACAATCCCTTAACAACACAGAGAAAAAGGAAAAAATAACAATAAATAATAACTAAATAAATACCTAACTACATAAATAAATAAATAAATAAATAAATAAATAAATAAATAAAAATAATGTTAAGTAAATTTGTCAGATGATTGCCGCACCACTGTTAATTGTTAAATCTCGCTACGGATAAGGAAAATAAATAAATATCAGATGGAGACAAAATGAACAAAATTAAATCATTCATTCATTTTTGTCATCGCTCTCTCTAATTAAGCTCAAGGCCAGGAAGTAATAAATAAAGCAGTAAGAAATGAGTAAATCTCCCGCCTCAAATAATGATTCTTACTCTAGTTACTACATTCATGTTGTTTTTTTCATCACATTGTTCTGACATTGGTACCAGCCCTCAATGGAAACATATCCAAAGCTCAGAACAATAGCCTTAAACTTTGTACATTCTACTCAATTAAACGTCATTACATGTGTGTAAGCAATAAAAGTTAATAGAAAGTGTGATTAACTCAGTGTGCAGTAGTACTCTGACTGTGGTTGGAGTCCGGCTGTGCTCCCACTGCAGTAAACTCCACTCAGGGTCACGGTTTGCAGGCAGCGTTCGGAGGAATCTGGATGTGGGTAAAGAGTCTGAGCGGCGACTGAAAACAGGATTTATTTGGAAAAGGCTGATCTCTTTCTCTGATTGATCGTCAATTAATCAAACAAATTACTATTTTTCTGGATCACGGGTTGCTTCGGCTGACACGATAATCACTCAATCCCCGACCTTTCTTCCCTTTACTGCCTCAAAACCTTTTTCTGTTTCTGCCTTATCCCACTGAGCACCATGTTGTCTCCAGTACATACAGTAAATGCTGTGTTGTACTTCACACTTTGCATCAATAGTAAGAGCCATATAAAGAGGCGAAGTCCCGCCCTTTCCAGTTCACTGAGCGGTTTCACACAAAACTAAATGAGTCTACGATAAACTGCGACTTTCTTGACTTGCAAAATTATCTTTTAAATTGACAAACATCATATGTGTGATTCATGGCACAATTCAAATGGGATCAAAAAATGATTTCTCTGTCTCTCACCGTTGACTACCGTACATATTTTTCCCGAGATAAGGTCCCATGGGGTCCACCGGAAGAGGAGGGACTTCGTCTCTCTATGGGCTTCTGTGCTTCCTCTTGTGCCAAAATACTGCAAGTTAGCAAAGTTTAAGTAGGTTAGGCAAAAAAAGACTCACTTTATTCCACAAGTGTTGCATTAAATTCAGTGAGTAAGCCGAGTGGAAATGAGGCTTACAAGAGCTTCAGCCTGCGCCGTCACAGGAGACGACCGTGGAGCCAGAGTGCATTTAGTGATTTTCTTTTTTTTTAGTTTCTTTTCACGCCATCTCTACTCCTAACTCGAACCATTCCACCTTGGCTGCCGGCTACCAGAGAACAGAGGTCGTTAATTGTGCTCTAGTGGACTCACATGGACCGATAAAGGACCGGTGCGCACACACCCACACACACACACACACACACACACACATCATGCATACACATGGCAGAATGATAGTAATTGAAATCCTAAGTGTTGGGTATCCAGGAGTGAAAGCAGGAAGAAAGTCTTAAAACTCTGCTCTCCTGAGCATCCTAAAACACTTTTATTGAGTCTTTGTGTGCACGTGTGTGCACAGATGAAAAACATGCGCATATATATATATTTTTTTTTTCCTGCACAATGTGTTCTGGCATTGTTGTGTGCCCATGACACCGTGGTTGTAAAATATGCACCAGAAGGGTTTTGTATTGTTTGAGGGCTGAAGGGAATGTTTCCCTGAGGATCATGAGGATCGACTGAGGAGGCTGGCAGAGCGGCGAAATTACAGAGAACAATACGCAGACCTCCTCCCAGCGTGTAAAATCATTCTGAAAACAAATGATGGAGCAACATTTTGCATTTTTATGAACCCACAAGCTCATGGCCACAGCCTGAAGGAAGTGGCCTTGAGTTCATGTATTAAATATGAAGAATGTTTTTTCTGCATGATGCACTTCTCTTTTTATGAGGAAAAAACATTATTCCTCCAAAATAACAACAGCACATATTGATTTCTGAGCGGTATTTGATCAAAACTATACTAAATTTCCACATCACAGATTTGCAGTTTCACACTCACGAAACCCGGCCGGCTCCACCAATCACAGCGCAGAGGTTTTAGCTCTCACAGGGGAGCCAGCCAATTAGAGAGACCGGTAATGCGGCCCATATGAGCAGGGGCTTCTGGGTAGTCCCAGCAGGTGTCGCGTTGATTATGATCTGACACTCTTGTCGGCTGCTAACTAGAAGCATACCTGAGACGCAGAGGAGGGAGTTCAACAACAACAGAGTTACACTTGTCTTTTCAATGAAGTCCGATCATAAAGATTGTTTTATTTTATTTTATTGAATTTACCCAGAATCCCCATGAGTTTGAAGAAACTGGTGGTCTACCACAAAATGCTAAAAAAAAATACTTTTCCTGGGGTCCATACAAAAGCATGACATCACAATGTAAAAACAAACATGTAATTAAAATCCAAAGCAAAAGGGAACAAAAAACAAAAGAAAAACAACCAAAACAAAAAACAATAAAGCAACAACAGTAAAACTACTAATGACAAAAATAACAAAAAAAATGTCAAAAAGGAAACAAAAAGGAAACAAAAAAAACAAGGAAACTACAAGAAACAAGGGATCAACAACAATAAAACTGCTAATGCAGCCCAGTAGCACAGCAGTTTGTGAAATAGTCACAACATTTAATGTATTGATTCGTGTACATAGACATGAATTTCCCTTTTTTTTTCGTGATGGTCAGCACAAAATCAACTCTTGTGTAATCCACAAAATTGTGAACAAGTATAAAGAGCAACAAAAGGAACGAGCAACAAAAAAACACCGGACTTTCGCCCAGGAGACCGGTGTTCGTGTCCTTTGTGATACCAGAAGTCAACGTTGATTTAATTGTCACGTAACTTCTGTACTTAAGTTACACCATTTCCGGTATTATTTTAACCCAAACCACGATCTTTTCCTAAACCTGAGTAGTTTCATTTTGAAAAGACTGGAGCGGAAATTGACGCGTGTTGCTGTTAAAGGCACAAAAGGCTTTGAAGCAAATTTTTGTAGTGGCCAAATGGCGGTACTGCAACTTCCGTGTCCGTCACGTGATGCCATTGGGCCAAAAACGACTTTTTCCCATAGACTTACATTGGTAAAGAGACGTCTGTAACTCAGCGGATAATTTTTTTTTGAGGTGAATCAACTTCCCAGTATTGAATAGCCCGTATTTAAATCTAAGGTCCTAAAAGTTGTAAAAAGCACCTATAGCCGAATCCAGAGTTATTCTCTTCCTCCGTTCATGTGAATGAGACCCAGACCGAGGACTGGACGAGGGCTAATACGCGGAGTTAAAGGAAACGCTAATGCGCCTGCTTTATGGGCCCAATGGACATGGAAGATCGCTAAAAGATCCGGGTACTTTATCACTCTGAAGTCGAGCCATTTCGACTTCATGCGCCACTGATCAACTTTCATAGGAATGAACGGGAGCCTGCCTCCAACACTGTATCCAGTTCTCTTAATAAATCTGTGCAAAAAATACGTTGAAAGTCATGCTGAGCGTCACGAACAAAAGAGGGAAATTAGTGTCACAATGTACACAAATCAAATAGATTACATTTTGAAACTATTTCGTGAACTGCCGTGAGACTGTGTTGGCTAATGACAGAATGACAGAAGTATCCACACCTTAAAAGCATTCGCTACAGCTCAATAACAACAGCAGCACCATTATAAAACAGTGTACACAGTTGCTGAAACATAAATAAACCAAGACAAATCCTCACTAATGATCATATAATGATAGATTTTGGGATCACACACGGCTTGGAAACAGCTGCTAAACAAAGTCCAACTGTTCTCACACATCATGAGGCTATAAAACACACAAAATAAAGCAGTGCCAGGATCAAGAAATACTAAAAGGCTTTCAGCTCTTTACAAAGAAGCGTGTGTTTTTAGCAACCATGTTTGGTGAACTAAGGGTTAAAGCATCCTCTTCTACTATCCCACTGTCAATGTGACTTTGGAGATCTGATCATAAAGACTTGTTATGACATCCGACTTGGCCTCATGATGTCTTATGTTCATCTCCCGTGGCTGTATTTAATTAAATGCGCCGCCACATCGCTTCTTCCTGCTCCGTCTCCCTGTGTACATTGTGTGTCCTACATGGTGTCTGTAAACATCGCTCTCTTCTGCTTTTCATGGAGGAGAAAAACAAACGTCTGCTATCATTTCCATGCAGCGGCGGCGATAACACGCATTGCTCTGGAGTTTATTTGCAAGAATATCAATTGTGTTTTTTTGTTTTTTTTTCCCACATTGTTTTCTACATGCGCTTTCCATTATACACAAAGCAAAGTAATATGTTCCTACCCGGTGGTTTTTGCCACACATGAGACGAGGACATAATGAGTTTTTGTCTGGATACAGTTTTTCTGTCCTTTCCCACAGTATTGCGAGGCTGTGTAAAACAATGTTTACCTTATATATCCTTATCCTAAATCTTCTGTTTATTTCAATGTATTCCCCCACACCATGGAGACATTGTCATGTTTTACTTTTTAAAAATATAGACCACAAATACATGTCAGACTCATGTTTATCACCCAAATGTTTTTAGTCCTTCTGTGTGCAGCACTTTTTCTAGGTAGCCTATAAGTCCGAACAGTGAATGAGAAAAGCCTGATCAATGTCATCATAAATATGCAAGGGGTGTAATCTATCATGGAGTGCTGACACAAAACAGCGGGTATGATTTGCTGCTCTTCATCCTCCAAGTTATGCCATCTTTCAAAACGATGTGCCATGCCAAACACTATTTTACACTTACTAGGGCAAGGTGTAAGATTTAAGTTGTAACTCACTGTATGCCTATGGAACTATTTCAGCTGGTGCAACCCTTAAAATTGCAGTAGCATGTAAACTCCCAGCCCGTTCTCATTCACAGGGCGTCAAATACCGAGGCTTTGTCACGTTATGCACCGCCGCATAAGGCACCCTTTAGTGTTGGTATGAAACTCACCAGGTGTTCTATTAATTATAATGTAAACCCATCCGCGGCAACAGTAAATGCTCAGAGAAAGTGCGCCGGGAGTGTTGTGACGTAGTTTAAATAGTAAAAAGACACACGCTGGGCGGGAGGGAAGGGGAGGTGGATGGGTCCAACAAACACAAGGCTTTTATCCACGAGACTGCTGTTCGTGTCTCGTGCGTTAAGTTTCACTATCACGTTACAATCAGCTGTTCGTTCGTGCGTGTTCACAACATTAAGTTTCATTTTCACTTTATAAACATAGTAGTTTTAAGCACAACCATGTTGTTTTTCCTAAACCTAACTATAATGAATTTGATGCTGAAAATAAAGTGACGCCAAGACACGTGACGGGATGAAGTGGTGGTATGTAACGAGTTGGGATGAGAACGTGTTGAAACTTTGAACTTACGCATAGCTGCTGCAACCCAGTGCTGAAGTCTCCACCGGTTTCCTGGCAACCTCACCATGATGACAAGACTCCACAGCTTCATATTTAAGGGACAGACACCAGAATGGTATCGATCTTTGCATGTAACTTTTAGCAAGAAAGAGAATAAATAAAATGTCTTAAACTCGTCGTTTAACAAAGAAACAGCATTTGGGGAGAATTTTGTTTCCCTTAATGTTTCCATCCAATGTAGCGTAAATTTTAACCAAAATATGCTTTCTGTTGCCGCGGATGGGTTTACGTTAATGGAAAGCTCAGTGTGTTTCATACCGGTGCTAAAGGGTGCCTTGTGCAGCGGTATCGATGCACGATGGCCATGACAAAATGTTGGTATTTGGCCCTGGGAATGAGAATGGGCTGGATAGTTTATTTGGAACATGAGGAAACCATTAAAGATACAGAATTAACTGGATATTGACAGTATTACAGTTATTTTTGTCTTGACTACACAAGTACGATTCCGCTTAATAATGATTTATATTAATATTATTAATATTGTAAAAGAGGATGTGACTTCCTAGTTAAATAAAGATTATGATGATTCAAGAAAACACTAAATTTTGATATAATGAGAGTGTTTTGACTGTGAGGTTGCTAAACTGTTGCAGCATTGTGTCTCTATATTCAACTGGACTTCTTTACTGTCTTTCTAGCTGTCTGAGTTTCTCAGGATTGGTCAGATAGCTGGAAGAGACTCAACACTGTAAAAGTCATTTTTTATGATTTGTCTACATAGTGATTCAGGAAAAACAAGATCCTCTTCTACCAATCCACACATTATCAGAGACTTCTATCTCCCTGAGTTATATGTGAGCAGTATTTTACACACATAAACACTATTACTTTCCCCGTGCTCTTCTGATATATGTTTGGACATGGAAATGCGATCACTTACAGTCTGTTCCTGCAAACATCAACAGTGAAGATGTTATCCTGTGGCTGCCCTCCCACAGCACAGATAACACAACAATAACCTTCTGCATTGTAAAGGCTATTTTTAGTAGTTTCGACCTTTTAAAAAGACTTTAACAAGGACCATATGAAGATAAAATGTTTTATAGACTGAGAAAGATGTACTACTATCTATTCCATGACTTTTTTCTTTTCTTTTTTTCCAGAAAAGTTTTTGGAAACTTTTTCAATCTTAAATATAAACTCTGAAATCTGATTGTGTACGTTTTTCTGAATCACGTGCACATGTATATCATCTAAGACCACCAAATTATCACTAGAATATTTGGTGACTGTTTCAACAAAGGACAAAAAAACACAAACAAACTGCAGTTATTCTCCCTGAACAGCAGCCCTTTGAGATCCGTCTAAAGACAACTCCACGTTACACTTAAAAATGGCCCTTATCTCTAACCAAGGCCATATGATGCCACAGGGGGAGGTACTCTACTACTGGTGGTTTCATCTGAGGGAAGTTTGTTAAAGTCATCTATCCATGACATGACAAGTCAGACCTCTAGCTGAGGTAGAAATCAAACACCCCCATCTTATCTGCACTTAAAGACCCCCTCCCTTAACCTCGTTACTTTGATCCTGCTGATGTAAAGGGAAAGTTAAGGGGGACGTAAAGGTGAATAAGAGGATGAGGGGACTTTAAGATAAACAGGGTAGTAGAGCTGAAATAAAACGTACTGAAATGGTGAATATGTATTGTATCTGTTACACCTGTGTGGTTAGACAGTCCCACAGTTGGCTATTAACATGTTGCCATGGATACGAAGACACCTGAGAAGGACATTAAACCTGATACTCATTAGAAACCACTCTGTTTTGGACAAACAGGTGTGTAAAGGTTAATGTCTGAGGATCAGTATGTACAGCATGTCCTTTTAGGATTACTCTATATGAACCACAGATTATTAAAACAGAATAATGCTGCTGCAGGACGGGGAAATACCGTATTTTAACAGCCTGCTGTATTTTCACTGAGAACCCTAAAAGATAGATTACTTCTAAACATTTCAACAGCAGCCAGCAGAGACGTATTCCCTCATTTCTGTGCATAATTGCCTGAATATCATTAAATATAGCATCACATGAAGTTGCCACTGAAAATATTTGTTTATGTTTGGGTGACAGGTATTAAAATTGAACACATGGGACACCTCAAACAGAGCTCCAGTCAACACTTTAAACACAGTTTTAAATCAGGGGATGTGGTACATTAAACTGGTAACCATAGCAACACTACTCATTACCGTATACACTCCACGCTACATTAACAGTTTGCTTTACTTCAGCTTTTAAAAAAATGTAGGCCTGTCAAAGTTAATGTGATGATAACGTGTTGACGCAAATTCGTTTTAACGCCACTAATTTCTTTAACACATTAACACAATCGATCTTTCAAATATTTAGGGAGAAATACATAATAGAAGAGGTATTTCTGCAAACTGTAGGCTCAATAGATCAGAGTATAATGCAGCAATAACGATTAGGTGTTTCAGTACAATAAGTTATGTGGCTTTACTGTATTTACAGTGTGATAGATCTACTATTGAATGCAATGGAAAAACTTGATGCATGTGTGTTGTTGAAAGTCATTCTGGGAAGTATTAATCACCGACTAAATTTAAACTACAGTAGATGATTCACTCTCTTTCTGTAAGACAAACATCCCAACAACCCTCAGGAAAACATGCATTTCATCTCTTCCATTGATTGAGTCTGGGACTCACAGACTTCTATTGATATTTGATAGTATCAGTCATCTAGTTAATCACTGACTACATAGATGATCTATCTTAAAGGGGCATTCTAGTGATTAAAATTGAACGTCCATAAAGTTGGGGGATTCAAATGTTTGGATAAATATCCTGAGTTTTAGTCTCCAGTATGAGTCAGACTCCTGGATCTGACATTTCCCATAATGCATTACCATTTCCCATACTGTTAGATTTCCACTGCCTGGTAAACACCCACATTTGTAAAACTCCATGCTGTAACCATAGACTGTATATAAGAAATGAAGTCACCGTGATGTCACTCATTGGTTTGTGGACTAAAGTTTTGAAGCCTTGAGTTCATCATTTTGGCCGTCGCCATCTTGGTTATTTGCAACCAGAAGTGACATGAGAGGGTGGAAACATTTTTAGGCGACCAAAAAGGTTATAATGAACTTTCATAAACTGAAAACACAACGTGAAAGGGTTAAAGTTGTAAGACAAAAACACAGACAACTCCCAGACCGAACAACGCCGTGGTAGTGACCTGTCAATCACAAGGTAGCCACGCCCTAAAGCATTCCCTGCTTTATGGTCTATTTGACTCTAAATGGGACCATACTTTACTAAATGAACATCATGCTGTATTGAAGGAGACTTGAAATTAGCGATTGAGACCATAAACTCATGTTTACAATGTTTACTGAGGTAATAAATCAAGTGAGAAGTAGGCTCATTTTCTCATAGACTTCTATACAATCAGACTTCTTTTTGCAACCAGAGGAGTCGCCCCCTGCTGGCTGTTAGAAATAATGCAAGTTTAAGGTACTTCACCATTGGCTTCACTTTTCAGAACTGGAGTTTATCAACTGTTTGTAACACAGTCTTTTAAAATATATATATTTAACTTTGTAGTCTCCAGGCCCAAGGTGAAATAAACCTGCTGATATTATCAGGGCTTTTTTTTCACATTAGACAGAAAGCTCCTCCAAAGCAACAGAAAGACACTATAGAGCTGGTTTCAGAGCCCTCTTGATGAGCAAACTGAACTTCATGAGTAAAATGCCCTTGCAAAATAACTCCTGGTGGTTGGAATATCATCCATTGAGGGTATCTAACAGTTAAAGAGTTTCCAGAGGGAGTGGGAGGTCTGTAAATTTTAAATGGAGTGGCACTTTGGACAGGATAAGTCTACAGCACATAGCTGCATGGCACGGTTAGCACACGATCTGATTAACTGGTAGGTGAAATAACACTGAAATGAAACTATTCTTCATTTTTATAGGGGAACCGCAGGGTTCCCTTCAAGCACCTCTGATGGGTCCCCAGCCTCCACTCTGACAGCCACTGCAGCAGGAGGATGAAACACATCCACCAGATGTGGCAGCAACACACCGACTCCTCTGGCAGTTTAATCCACGCAGACGGATCTAACAGCCACAAAAAGGGGAAGTCCTTTGTGTTAGGTTATCAACACACTGAGTAGGACTAGTGGCTCAACACAGTCTCACGGCAGTTCATGAAATAGTCACGAAATTTAATGTATTTCATTCATTTACATAGACACAAATTTCTCTTTTTCCACAACGTATTTTTTGTGCGGTATCCTAAAAATGTCCAGTAACACTTGACGCACGTGTCAATTTTAGTCTTTTCAAAGTAAAACTACTTAGTTAGGTTTAGGAAAAGATCAACTTGGTTAATTTAAGGCAATAAACTACTTAGTTAGGTTTAGGAAAAGATCAACTTGGTTAATTTAAGGCAATAAACTACTTAGTTAGGTTTAGGAAAAGATGGACTTGGTTAAGGTTAGACATCAAACTACTTAGTTAGGTTTATGAAAAGATCAACTTGGTTAGGTTTCGGCAACAAACTACTTAGTTAGGTTTAGGAAAAGATGGACTTGGTTAGGTTTAGGCAACAAACTACTTAGTTAGGTTTAGGAAAAGATCAACTTGGTTAGGTTTAGGCAACAAAACTACTTAGTTAGGGTTAGGAAAAGATCAACTTGGTTAGGTTTAGGCAACAAAACTACTTAGTTAAAAAGATTGCGGTTTGGGTTACAATAACTCCGAAAGTGTTGCAACTTAAGTACGGAAGTTACGTGACAAATAAATCAACTCTGACTTCTGGTTTCACACAGGACACAAACTGCGGTCTCCTGAGGGAAAGTCCTTTGCTTTTTGACCCACAAATCCACCACGACCTCCTCCCTACGCAGCGTTTGCTGCTCTCTATGCTTCCCGGTTCACAATTACGTGTATTACATACGAATTGATGTGAAATTCATGTCTATGTACAAGAAACAATACAATAAATTTTGTGACTATATTTCACAAACGGCTTTGCGACTGTCCTGGGCAGTTTAATCCACGCAGACGGATCTAACAGCCACAAAAGGGGTCAGTGCTTTGTGTTAGGTTATCAACACACTGATGGTTTTAGTTGGACCAGGACTCTGCATTAGACTGTAACTGAACACAGGTGGGGTTTCAGCACATGTGACAGCAAGATAAACACACGTTTAAATACTAAAATGAGGAGCTATACACACACTCAGGCCGTAGAGGGTGAGGTGGCATTTTAAAGCACACACCTACCTTTGCTTTCACCCCACATCTGAAAGTAATTCTGCGTCTGTGTGTGTGTGTGTGTGTGTGTGTGTGTGTGTGTGGTGGGAGGCCTGCCGGATTCCAGGGCGACCCCCCTCGCCAGGATGGCGGAGGAAAAGGGAAGGAATGGTGGTGGTGGCGGCGGCGGTGGGGAGGGTGGAGGTAGGTAAGCGTTTTGGGAAACGTGGAGGGGAACAGCAATTAAAATCCCCTTTTCTCCGTCCTTTTGATGGAATTCCCGGCGGAGTCGACTCAAAGCGGGATTAATCACCAGCCCTCATCCCCCTGAAACCTACATCCCTCTCTCCCTCTTTTTCTCCTTCTTCACCCTCTCTCTTTCTTTCTTTACAAGTGTGTGTCATTTCCTCATTAATATCCTGGGAAAGGAAATCGAGGGCCCGGCGCAAGGCAATGTAAACTTTTCTTTCTCTTCTCTGCTCCGAGCTTAAATAGTTGAAACTGTAAAGACTCTCTCCGCTCGCTGCAGTAAACTAATCCAAAGATTATCGCTAGATCTGACCTTAATAGACTTTGGTAGCAAAGTTTAAACTTTACAATGATGTGTGTGTGTGTGTGTGTGAGGTTGTGTGTGTAATGACTTGTGTGCTCACACATGGGCACGGGCCAACCCTCTGACTCTTTCCCTTGTAGCCGAATGGCCTTGTTATCAATGTAAGCCATGCATTGTATTACAACCCATAATTTAGTTTACATTGTGCTTGGGAAAGCACTAAATTACATGGCTCTCTGCTCAAAATGAATAGCCGCCCGCTCCACATTTGAGACAAATGTCTTTGCTTTTGCTACTCGAGGCAGAATTTTTTGCTAACAGTGCTCTGAAACATATAATTTTGTCCCAAAGTCCTGGCTTTTAAAAGCAAAGTACAGTGAAATCTAATAAGCCAAACTTTCAAAAGGGGTTTTTCTCCTGCTCTGTCAAATCGTTATTTAGCTTTTCCCACTCACTTCTGGATAATATTTCTACTTCTCGCACTCATTCCCCTCCATCAGTCTCTTTCTCTAAAACAAACATCCCAACAACCCTCAGGAAAACAGCGGTTGGATGTGCAAGCATTTCATCACTTCCATTAATTGAGTCTGTGACTCACAGACGTCTATTGATGTTTAACGGTATCAGTCATCTAGTTCTGGCACGAGAAGAAGAGACTTTGTTATTATGCAGCTTCAGTTTCTTAATAACTTGCACATTGAGAAAAAACATTTTCATTCCGGGAACACAACGGAGTGAGTTCACATTTTAAAATATTCTAAATTGTTTAACTCCTGAGATATTCATCAGTAATGTAGGTGTAAACTCAGATAACACACGATAGATTTTGACTTTGTTGCATGGAAAGATTTACCTAAATGTTTCCAGTTGTGTGTGAATCATTCTGGGATTAAACTGATCATTTTCTGGGAAGTGAGATTCAAAGGTCAGACCATCAACATCACCCAATAAAAACAAGCCCTTCCTTCCTGTGACCTTTTGTTTAAAAGGGTTCAAATCCAGCATGTCTCCCTCTCTCTGGTGTTAATGTGATACAGTAGTTTGTTGAAGAGACCTGGAAAGTTTCTGATCTAATCATCTTCTATTTTTAAATCAATAAGGAGAGACTGATTAGTTATTAGTATAAGAACAGAGAACGGTTTTGGCAATTAACCTCCGTAATGTATAGAAGAAATGTTGGGTTGAAAACAACCCAATTTGATTATTTTTTTAACGACACCGCTGGATAAATAATGGACTAAATACACGCTACATTAATCTAACCCAGCAAGTTGGATTTATCATTCAACCCAAGTATTGGTTTATATTAGGGCTGTCAATGCATTAAAATATTTAATCGTGATTAATCACATGATTGTCCATAGTTATTCGTGACTAATTGTAAATTAATCGCACATTTTCTATCTGTTCGAAATGTACCTTAAAGGGAGATTTGTCAAGTATTTAATACCCTTATCAACATGGGAGTGGAAAAATATGCTTGATTTATGCAAATGTATGTATATATGTATTATTGGAAATCAATTAACAACACAAAACAATGGCAAATATTGTCCAGAAACCCTCACAGGTACTGCATTAAGCATGAAAAAGATGCTCAAATCATAATATGGCAAACTGCAGCCCAACAGCTGTCAGTGTGTCAGTGTGCTGACTTGACTATGACTTGCCCCCAAACTGCATGTGATTATCATAAAGTGGGCATGTCTGTAAAGGGGAGACTCGTGGGTACCCATAGAACCCATTTTCATTCACATATCTTGAGGTCAGAGGTCAAGGGACCCCTTTGAAAATGGCCATGCCAGTTTTTCCTCGCCCAAAAATGTTGGTGATATCGGCCTTTTAATTGAAAAAACAAAAATTTGCTAACATGTGGTGGGCCAAATCTAACCTGATGGCAAACCAACTTTAGCCAGCTGGCCCCACTTTGGGCAGCCCTGCTCTAGATGCTGTCAATCTTCCAGCGATGACCTCTGTTTACGGTGAACAACCATGTAAAGTCAAGTATCTATAGAGGCTCACTGTGTTTTGGCTCATCCCATATGAGGGTTTGACCTTTGACACCAGACTAATTCTCTCTGTCCCCCCATGTTTCCTGTCTATATCCACTGTAAAATAAAGCTAAACCCTATCAACAAAGAATAACAAATGAGTATGAAAGAGAGCTGCTGTATCCAGACTCTGCTCCAAAACCCCTTTAAATCTCCCGTCATGAGAACTTACTCCATCTGAAATCTGCCTCACCCGCTGCCTCCACTGTGTCTCATTCACTTTCTCAACCGGGCTCTATATCCTCCTCATCCTCCCGTCCATCTCTCAGGCTTGTGTGTGGACGATCCCCTCAGACGCTTGAAATCCTCCCGTCCTTATTCTTTCCTGCTGTGTTCTATATTTTCATCTTTATTTTTTGCTTTATCTGATCACTGCTATCCCTCTTTCAATCTCCTTTATCCCCACCTCCTCACTCTTTCCATCCCTCCATCCACGTCTCCAATCCCACCTTAGCCTTTCTGCCCCTCGCATTCGATCCAGTTCATCTCCGTGTTTCATGCTCAGGAAGAGCCCCCCCATCTGGGCGTTCTGTCTCTTCTTTTATCCGTCTCCTCTATCACATCAGGTCATTTATTTCTAAAGCTCTGCCAACAAACCCGCTTTGTGTGAATTGTTTTACAGATGAAACAAATTACACATTTTCATTCCTTCAATCTCGCCATCCGTCCGTTCATCCATCCACGTCTCCTCATTGTTTCACACAACATATTTCCCCGCCTCGACGAGTGCAGGTGCTTTCCATTACGTCCGCACACACACACACATATGCACATACAGTACATGCACACACAACTTTGAAGTACATCAGATCCAAACCGCAGGAAGGGAGATGGCGGCTCAGAGATAAGCTAGCAGCGTGGAGCCGTGCATGTTCTCTGTGTGTGTGTGTGTGTGTCTCCGGCTATGGGAGCCTGACTCCTGGTGAGTTGGTGTTGGCTGTTACCAGCAGGCTGGTGGCTTTGATGTTACGACTTCAGTGTCTCGGCCTCGCTGGAGTAGAAAAAACAGTGGAAACTGCAACTACAACTAGATTTATTTCATTAGAGCTCAGTCTCGTATCTTCGAACAGAAATTAATTTCAGGAAGTCTAACAACCCAGATAAAATATAAACCTTCTGTGATTTGATTCTTTCAGTGAAAGCCGCACCGATTGTGGCTCCAATCAAACCCTAAATCCTGCAGATATTAGTTTCTCTGGTGGTTTATTTGCCCTCACAGACGATCTTGTATCGTATTAGATTGGATGATTGAACCAAAAGTAGTCACAGAGGAACAAGGGTCAAACATCAAACACACACACACATGAACACACTTGCCTGGGAGCTGCCCAGTTCAAGTGTAATCTTGTAGTGTTGGCCATGGAGCAAGCTCCTCTTGAGCAGCAGGGGGGCTCACTGTTTTGCTTCAGGGCAATGAGTTTTTGTTGAAGGAGAAGAGGAGTGTGATGCTTGATATTATGAAGGAGAAGCGTCTGGCTTCTTCATTTCCTTTTCCTGGATCTCTGTCCCTCACCTGACTGCTTCTGCTGAGAGTCTGACGGACATGTTATGGGATTCAAAGAGATAACTCTCTGCTTTTACCATCTTCAGCTCTGGATTATTCCCTCTGTCATTCATACTTCTCCCATGTTTCCTCTGTGGATCTATTGTGTTTCTCTTTCTTCTTATATCTGTCCATCCAGTTCTTTGTATCTTTCATACTCTCACTGAGTTGTCTTAGCTTTAACGTGTGCTTTGTAATATGTTTATTGTCAGTACTGTGATTTAAAAAAAACAAGCTGTACATGTTTCAATAAAGTGGTATCTCCACATTCAGTGTTGTTATGGTATTAACATTGTTCTTAACAGTGGTGGAAGAAATACACAGATCTATTCCTTAAGTAAAAATAGCAATACCACAGTGTAGAAGTAAAAGAACTAAAGTTTTTAGCACCAAAATATATTTAAAGTACCAAAAATAAAAGTATGCATGATGTAGCCTATATTATATTATTGTAGTATAATTACTGATGCATTAATGTGAACATCACTTTAACGTTGAAGCCGGTAAAATTATTAAGTAGAAGAAAAAGGAAAGACTCAAGTAAAGACTCAAAATTGTACTAAAGCAGTTCTCAACCTTTTAGACTTGTGACCCCCCAGAATTATCAGGTTGGTGTTCCCCTTGGGGTAACTCATATTTTTTGAAATGGGTTTGTATGCATACTCCTGTGTTCTGCAAAGTAAAATTATTATGTTTTGTGAATGGAGTCTGGTGGCTTTGATTAGAGTGATATAACGGCTTCGGCTCCCGTCAGAAAGAGCTGTCTGATGGCGAGGTAATGCGACTATGAACGGGAGCAGCTAAATAATGTCAGTATCAGTTTAATTGTTCACTATATTTTGAATATTTTCAGCACTTTACTTTGCTGAAGCCGTCATATTGCTGTCTTCAAAGCCACCACACCAGACTCGGATCACAAAAACAGTAATTTTTACCTCGTAGAAAAAAAGGAGTCGCTGGTCTACCGCTGCATCGGTCGGTTAGTTAGTTCGTTTTATTGTGTGACTTTCAGATCCAAACAGACGTGGCGTCTACACAGCTGTATATTACTTAGCTTACATGCCGGTACTCCTGTCTGCTTCCCCAAACTGGGAGCATGCCGACCGCCATCTAACTTACTGTATGTAACGTTAATACATTGACTATAAGGACACCGTCATCATGCAGAAACCTACGTCAGGTCACGTGGGATAAAGTTTTTAGAAAGGCTTGGAAAAATAACATTTGACGCTAAAACATACTTTGACCAAAATTTGAATGTTCAGATTTGAATACTTAAGGAACACCACTGTGAAGCTACAGAATGATCAAAAAATAATGGAACCACCTTTAACATGGAAATAACAAAAACTTGACAACTAAACACACACACGTGCGTTCAGGTATGCACGTCTCACCAGGTTGAAAAGCTGCATGTTTGTAATCATATCTTCATAAATGGAGCAGATAGCATCACAGGCGAAGAACTGGGGGTGGAAATGAGATGGTGATAGTGTAATAGCATTACTATAGATCCTGTAACACACACACACACATACAGGCCTGTGATGGTATTCCCTCGGTGGATCAGGTAACATGCTGTAAATTAGCCAGTGATCCATGCTGGCAGTTAAACAGGGCAGTCAGCTCAGATTTGTGTCAAAGCGTTTCACAAGTGCCCACTTTCATTAAAGGTTTCTCTCCAGAAAAACCTTTTTCCTAATACAATTCTGATACTGATCTAAAACTTAAAAATAAAACGTACATGTTTTGCCCGTAAGCGGCTATTTTCCACGATGGAATTTGAACCACAGGATTATTTTAGTTATTGTAAATTATTAAGATCTTATGATACGAATCTGATATTTTTGAAACCATGAGATTGATATTAATACAAACTAAATGCTTTGGCAACATTTACCATAACATTAAGACCTAATTTTAGATTTTGCTGCTAAATTAAGTTAAGACAGAAATATATTTTCCAGTGTAACGCACCCACACACGTGTGCACAAACAAAACATGCACGCTCTGACACACAGTCCTTTGCTTTGGCATGGCTTTTATATCCGGCCACGATTTACGTCTGTTTTGATTGGCCCTCAGAGCAGAGGGGTTTGGAGGTGGCGAGGAGGAATGTGTCCACACACCACACACACACACACACACACACACACACGCACACACACACACACACACACGCACACACACACCGATTTATTTTCGCATCACTTTCATATCTCTAAAAACACACCACCACCCGCACCTCACAAAAACAGACTCTGTCTTTCTCTTTTCATGCAACACACTCAGACTAAAACACATCCGTTAACTTTCATATCTTAAACTAAAACACACACACACATACGCTGACACACAGACGGACACATAGCAGGCAGGAATGTGTTGTTGTTACGGTGGAGCTGTGGAGCTGCTCAGTACTCAGCACCTCCACATCGATAAGACTTCGGCTATCTGATAGAGAGAAGAATGTAGACAGACAGACAGAAAGGAAAGTGCAGAGATGGATGGAGGGAGGACAGACGGGGAGGACGTGGAGGAGGAGACAGAGACAGGAAGTTAAAAGACAGGACAGTTTATTCAGATTTCACACTTTGAACTTTTGGACCGTGTTAACTTTTGCAGGAAAGTCAGTCATTTTGTCCAACTTTGAGATGTTTTTGAAAACAAATATATATATATTTTTATTTCCCAGATATTTCCTCAGCTTTCCCTCTCTGAATAAATGCAGTCAGAGGCAATAAGTTGCAGGATGAAATGCATAATTAATAAGTGAATTAAATTGCTAAACAGAATCTGACTGTTGCAACATTATTACACCAATATTTTCAGTTTTATGGCAAAAGCACGCATTTTTAAAATTATATCCCATACAAAAAGTGACTAACTCATTTTCAAACATTGGTGAATTCATATATTTATAAAATATACAATTTTGGGCAGTGTGCAACTCTGAAAAGTGAAGCCAGTGCAGAAGTGCCTTAAACTTGCATTCTTCCTAATATCCAGCAGGGGGCGACTCCTCTGGTTGCAAAAAGAAGTCTGATTGTATAGAAGTCTATGAGAAAATGAGCCTACTTCTCATTTCATTTATTACCTCAGAAAACATTGTAAACATGAGTTTATGGTCTCAATCTCTAGTTTCAAGTCTTTTTCAATACAGCATGATGTTCATTTAGTAAATTATGGTCCCATTTAGAATCAAATAGACCATAAAGCAGGGGATGCTTTAGGGGCGTGGCTACCTTGGGATTGACAGGACATTACCACGGCGTTGTCCGGTCTGGGAGTTGTCCGTGTTTTCGTTACAACTTTTAACCCTTGTCTAAAAAATTTCTTATTCAGCGATCGGTTGTACTTAGCTCCACCCTCTTGTGTCACTTCTGGTTGCAAAAAAACAAGATGGCAAGGCTTCAAAACGGCAGTCCAGAAACCAATGGCCGACGTCACGTTGGCTAAATCCACTTCTTATATACAGTTTATGGTTTTGGGTCAAAAGTAAAAAAATGTTTAGTCCACATGGACTCTTCACACGCATAACAATAATTTATTTGATTTCATTTTCATTTTACCTTTATTTTACCAGGAAGTCCCATTGAGATCAAAAATCTCTTTTACAAGAGAGACCTGTCCAAAGTAGCAGCCATACAAAATACAATAAAATACATCATGATATACAATAATATACATAGAACAGCTGTTTCACACCGTGGCCTCTCAAGAAAAACAACCAAATGATGCCCTTGAATTCATTAATGGATATGAATGTTTCTAATTTTAAGTCTACTTGTAAATGATTCCATGCCCCAGGTGCACAGATCTGTCAAAGCCAGTAAAAACAAACAAACTGCCTCTTGAATCAGATTCCTTTTTAATAAATCTGGAATTCTGGGACTTTTACTCACTCATCTGCTGCAAAAGAATTTACTTGGAAATTTCACAAACTCATGAGGGGGGGAAATTTACCAAATCATTTCATGCTGAAAAATCGATTCTGGCGTCCTTTTAACACATGATCCTGAGAAGGAAAACACACTTGAAGCTCCACGTGTGAGATCTGTCTAATAAAACAAAATAAACAAAGAGAGAAAAAGTAGACAAAGAAAGGAGACAAAAGTTGTGAAATCTCTACTTTGTTTTGGAAGCAGGCAGCTCGCCGGTTCTCTGTCAGCTGTCACCTGGTTATTTATAGACCTTATTAGACATCTGGCTTCCAATCAGTCTCCAGTCTCCTTTTACAATTTATCCTTTCATCCCTCTTTCCTCCTCTCCCTCCATTTGTATCACCACCTTTGACCTTTCCTTGTTAGGGAGGAAAAGGAAGAGGTTAACCTCTGCACTGAATACACACGCACACTCACACACACTCACACACACACACACATACTATCTCAGTGTCCTACAGGCTTTACCGAGGTTCACCCCAAATCTACATCTGGATAATTAGCTTTCACCTCAAATTAACAGAAGACGACACAGATTAATACAAATGGGCTCTCTTCTAATTGTTGGGTTAATTGAGGGCAGCGGACAATGGTATCATATTTCTTACATACATACATAGATCATTTCCTATAACAGAAGTTCCATTAAGTCGTCCCTAATCTCTAGAACAGTTATATATTCATATTAAAACTGCTCAGACAGAATCATTTAAATCGCTGTTGAAGACCCACCTCTTTTCGTTGGCGTTTGATTAAGTTGAGCTTGACACTTTGACTTGATCTTCTTTTACGCTGCACTTCTTTTACTACTATAACGTGCACATTATGTTTATTGTTTTCCTTTGTTCTTATTGTTGTTTGCTTTGTGTTCATTTGTATTTTATGCCCGTTCAACACTTTGGTCAACTGCGGCTGTTTTTAAATTTTGCTATACAAATCAAGTTTGACTTGACTTGACTTACAGTGTCATCATACGTCTCATATAACTATAGCATAGCATCTGCGGGATTAATTTGAGCATATTCGATGAAGGTGTGGAAGAGTACACTGTCAGGGCGAGATGACACACACACATAGACACTCTATTGTTTTAAATAGAGTGTAACTTCAGCGTATTATCCGCCTTTTTTGTCGATTTGACCACACACTCTTTCGTTTACTCAGCTCTGTGTTATTTTCCTGTCAGACAAAGGATTGTAAAAGCAGTTATCAGGGACCGTGTGTGTGTGTGTGTCTGTGTGTTTAGCAGGTTTTTCTAGCGATTGGGGTCTTCAGTACCACTGTCAGTGTGAACAGAAATGTTTTACTTGGGTATCTGCCATTCAGATCAACCTTCATATATCTCTCTTTCTCACTTTCTCCTTTGTCCGTCTGTCTCTCTTCTCTCTCCCTCAGACTCTAAACCTCTCACTGAAACTACATTTAAACTGATGCGACGGTCAAAACATTAATAAAAAATGCCAAAAAAGAGCAAGATATAACTTTTATTTCGGTGCTTGAGCAGGGTTTCATTTCACTATTCATGAAGAAGGATTATCCAAAAAATACTTGTAATTACAAATAGTGAGTAACATTCATCTTTTAAACTGGCTGTTACAGACACACACACCCTCACACACACAGATCCGCTTCCTGTCTGTAGATAAATGCTGTTGTGTCTGTCAGTAAATAGCTTAGAGCTGAGGTATAGCACAAGCCTGAAACACACTCACACACACAGACAGAGAGGGTCAGCTGTGCAGATGTGCTGCGACTCAATCAGGAGTTTAATCACAGAGGTTAGAGTTTAATGACTTATTATTACTGAACCCTAAATCACACAAACACACAGCCGGCCGGTCATTAATACTCAGTGTGTACTGTATATGTGTTCAAGACCTGCAGCCTGTAACAAATAGCTCTACAGAACTGTACTGCGTGGCTTTCTGAATTGTTTCCAGGTTTTAAAAGCAGTGTGTTTGAGGAGATGTTAAAGGGTCAGTTCACCCAAATCACACGTGGCATATGCAAGTATTTTTAGCTTTTATCAGAATCAGAATCAGTTTTTATTCGCCAAGTACATACATACAAGGAAATTGACTCCGGTTTTATGCATCTCTCTAAGCGTAGTTACAAGGAAATAGAAAAAACAGCAGATAGGGACAAGGACAACAAAGCTGGACAAATAAAGGTGAGGAATTGACAGGACTGTTATGCACACAGGTGGTGGGGAATTCTTTTTTTTAAATATATATATGTATATATGGTGATTTCGTAAGTAAGTAGCCGTGTAATAAGCAGGATAATGTACAGCTAGCCGGTCATTGTTGTGAAAGAATCCCTTTAAGGGCGATGAGAGACCAGCAGCATCGCCCTGTCGGGGTTTCTTTCACAACAATGACCGGCTCACTGTACATTATTCCTTACATAAAGCAACAGTGACCAACAATAAATTAGAATAATAATAAAAAAAACAACGTCCATATACACGTCAAGTGTTTTTTAAATATAAACAATACAAATAGTGCAAAGAAATAAATACTGAATGGATATACAGTACATGGACTGGAGGATTATGTAGAGTATGTACATGTATACATGTCTATATACTGTATGGACAGCGTGTAGGATTTATATTTACAGTGACAGATGATATGTATATATTCAAAAACTTTAGTGTAAGAATTATGATTATAACAGCAGCAGCGGATATTCATCAAGGTTTTCAGATATTCAAGGTTGAGGGCGAGGTGATTGGATTTTCATTTTTTTACACTCAAAATTACGTTTAGAGTAAAAGAATAGTGGAAATTGTCCACAGCAAGAACTAAAGATAGATCATCAAAAAAAGAAAGAAAGAAAGAATTTGACTTTTGATGTCCTTTAATTAAACATCTCACTTAAAAACCACCAGTACGTGAAAATAAAATAAACACACCTAAAATTAGCCCCCCTCGTTCACCCATCAACACTCACGCCTCACACAATCCCACATCCACAAACCCACAAGAAAGAAAGAAAGAAAGACAGAAAGAAAGAAAGACAGAAAGAAAGAAAGAAAGACAGAAAGAAAGAAAGAAAGATCTTTGCATGTCCATCTTTGTAACTCATATTACACTGTAAAAGATGGTTTTAGTAGGTTTTCTTTCAGTAATTTTGAAAGAGTGAAACGCACTATAAGAGTATCACTAACTGAGGCTGTCCACAGACATTTGGATCTGCCGGAGCAAAATCAGCCTTCTAACACACCACCAGGCTGTCGGTTTGGTGGTGTGTGTGTGTGTGTGTGTATGTGTGTGTCAGTGTGATATTCTAGTAAATTAGACCATCAATCAAACATGGGAAGCAGCCAGAGAAAAAAAAAAATCCTCGCACTGAAACAAAGGCGCTGAAGCAACATGTGGCATTATTTAACTGCCCATTCAAGTGTGTGTGTGTTTGTGTTTGTGTGTACTCGTGGTACTATGCTTGAGAAAAGTGCTGTGTAGGTTATTATTTAGCTCTGAGTGGTGGATTTTCAGGGGGACAAGAGGTTTATTAGAGACCTGGGGACTTTTTTGACCTGACATCATGATATAAAGAGTCCATTCAGTAAACTGAAGTTGGGCTAGTTGGACCAGAGAGTTTAGATTAGGACTAAAGTTGGTCTGGTGGTAGTTATGACTACAGTTAGACTAGCAGGTCCTGGCACATGCTCCTGACTTTTTAATTTCCTGATGTGTTTGAGTTGAGCAGAAAGTCAAGCAGG
Organism: Sebastes umbrosus; assembly: GCF_015220745.1. Taxonomy (NCBI): domain Eukaryota; kingdom Metazoa; phylum Chordata; class Actinopteri; order Perciformes; family Sebastidae; genus Sebastes; species Sebastes umbrosus. The sequence goes on along the minus strand of NC_051277.1, from coordinate 7,966,338 downwards.
TTTTGCTCACACTTCACCTACAGGATAAATTGGAAGTGAACAGGTCTCTGGCAAGTTGTCTCAAGCCTCAGAGTTACACCTGTTGGACTATAATGACAGCTACATTCAGGACTACAGTTAGACTAGCTGGACTTAAATGTGAACTATAGTTGAAAGATGGTGGCCTAGAAAGTAAGGAGTAAAGTTTGTTAGAGGAGAAGGAGGATGAAGTGAGGGATGTACTGGTCAGGGTTTTCCCCCTAAAAAATACTTCAAATGTGGTCCGTTGTCATTACGCATAAGTATAATTATGTGTGTGTGAGTGTGTGTGTTCAAAGTGACATGGGGGATGTTATGATAGCCCCCTTTAAAAGTTGGCTTTCTCTTCTCTCACTCTGTCTCTGTCTTTCTCTCTCTCTCACACACACACTGAGTAAGTGTGTACACACTGTGTATGGGGAGATAATAGCTTTGCAGAGGCCGCAGTAGAGCTCCGCCAAAGATCTGTCTGGCTAAAGGATCCATTAAACCACACACACATATGAGGACATACTTCATCACTGACATACAAAAAGTACAAAATTAGGCGAGCAGACACCTACACTAATACCAGTACAAAGCCTCAAGAACACACACACACACATAGTTGCCAGCATACGCACACAGCTGGGTAACGAGGACCATTAATGTGCCATCAGATATCAGACATTTAAATGCGTGAGGCCCGGTGTGAAGAGAAGTCCAAACTTTCCACCAATTATTCTCTAATCTGTCCATTGTTGGGAGGAGGAGGAGGAGGAACAGAGAGGGGAGCGGATGAAAATACATGAGAGGAAGAGGGAGATGAGAGGCAGGAAAAAGGCCTCGGAAACACCAACATTATTACAGCGAAATTTCACATCATATTTTATTAATTTCAGTAGAATCTCCACAACTGGATTTACTCTCAAACACAATAGCATATAGTTTCATTTTAGTTAACCCACACAGGAATTCATATTGTCTTGATAGTGATGACGTGTGTGAACGGAGAGAACCGGAGAGTCAAAAAATGGAGGAAGCTATAAAGCTATTTTGGATTTTGTGTTAGCGAAGAGAACAATAGACTTGTGAACTGATAGAGAAGTTTGCTAAATCAACTTAAATGGTGATGATATGTCAATAGAAGCGTTTCTATCCAGCTGGTTTCATGCACATTTTAAGTTTGCGCATAAAAATAGCTGAGGTGGGAACAAGTTGTTGTTTTGCAAGTCACAAGTAAGTCTCAAGTCTTTGCACTCAAGTCCAAAGTTGAGTCCCAACAGTCCAAAACAATGAGTTTCAAGTCCTAAACAAGTCATAATGCATGCGCTCTTCACCAAATGTGATGCCATTTTAACAACACAGTAAGGCAACGTTAGTTTTTCATGACTTCTTCTCCTGACTTGGGCCCTATTTTAATGATTATATACTATTTTAGCATATAATTATTAATAATGTTTATAATAAAGTAATTTTCAATCAATTTTGAAGTAAATATTGGGGTAATTTGGCAGTAATTCTGAAGAAATCTCCAATAGGTTACTTGCTAATTATCACCTTATTACCATGCAATTTGCGAACTTGTAAAATGAAGTGTTATTGCAAGTTTAAGGTTAGGAAAACGTCGCCATCATGGTTGAGTATTTTAAAAGGCCAGCAACATCAATTGTAGTTTCATTTTAACATAAATGTTAACGAGCACATGACATCCTGCATTGGCAGGGCTGGAATATGTCTTTGACTTATGCAGAGAGAACGACAACAGAGAGGAAATTCTGTGTGACAGCATGATATTAATGCGTGCCTTGTTGCCTCAGTGTGTGTGTGCAGGCGTGAGTGTGTGTGTGTGTGTGTGTGTGTGTGTGAGCAGTGAAGTGTGAAGCTGTTACTCCGGTCACTAGCCCGGTCCTGCACCACAGAAAGATGCTAATTAGTAGCACACTGTCTCTCAGCTCATAAAAAAACACAGAGCCTGTGACAAGAGAAACAGAGAGAGAGAGTTACAGAGAGAAAGATGATGGGATAATGGGAAGGAAGAGAGAAATAAAAGGAGACAGAATGACAGGAAGAGAAAGAGAGGAAGACTAAAAGCAGAGAGAATGAGATGGAGGGTTGAAAAGGGCACCGAGGGATGGCAAGAGAAAGAGAGAGGGAAGACAGAAAACGAGAGGGAAAGAGTGGCAGCAGTTATGTGGTGTGAGAAGTTCAGCATAACTCTGTTCACTTCACAAAAGCTTAATGTCTCATTTTGTTAAACACTCTGCATGTTTTGGGTTTTTTTTCCGCTTAATTCACTAAAACAGTGGAGACTGGAATAGTGGGAGAAAATGCTCAGCACGGGATCATGAATCAAAAAGGTCCGAAGCAAAGATTTAAACCCTCAACCTCAAACGTTAACGACATGCATCTTATATCCCAATGAGCCCAAACAAAGCCGTCAGAGAGCGGTTTCATACACTCATGAGCAGCGGTTTGTGTAGGGAAAAGGGATCATCACTCCTTCAATTTGAGTGTTTCAATGTGTTGTTTTGTGGTACTGCAATTTTTTTTTTCATTATTTGTTTGCCCAAAATCTCCTTGCTTTCAGAGACGGGACTTTTCCAGTTGACCACTTATTTTTTTTGTCTCCTAACCTCATGGAAGGAATTGTTAGTCACTGTTTAATTTTCTCCATTTTAGCCAATTTGCAAATCGTGTTTGCTACATTTGAAATAACCCAAATGTATAAAAATGACATGGATACATAATTGTTTTGGTCCGATTTTCAGATTAGACTTTGCTATGAGCTGTATTATCCCACTGATGGAAGAACCGACATGTTTTTGTCAAAATGACAAAGTGAAAATACGGCAATTAGAAGTGAAATCCAAAGTGAAGGGTTCAATGTCAGTTCCCCAGGAACAGCACTGCGCTGTTAAGGGAATTTGGCATAGTAGTCAGGTCCAATTAAATTTGGAAAGAAGCAAGAGGAAGTATCCTTCTTCATTTGGGCTGTCAAAGTTAACGCGGTAACGCGTTCGTTTTAATGCCAATTCTTTCTTTAATGGATTAATGCAAAATGCGATTTTTAGTTTGTGCTCAGTTTTAAAGTCTTAAAGCTAGAGTGAAGATACTGGTATCATATGAAACTAGAAAATCGAATGAATCCATTGGTACCAACCATGTCATACTAACTTGTCGCGAAAGAGGTTAAATAACGCTCCAAACTTACGCTAAATTTTGGCGAGGAAAAACTGGCATGTCCATTTTCAAAGGGGTCCCTTGACCTCTGACCTCAAGATATGTGAATGTAAATGGGTTCTATGGGTACCCACGAGTCTCCCCTTTACAGACATGCCCACTTTATGATAATCACATGCAGTTTAGGGCAAGTCATAGTCAAGTCAGCACACTGACACACTGACAGCTGTTGTTGCCTTTTGGGCTGCAGTTTGTTATGATTTGAGCATATTTTATATGCTAAATGCAGTACCTGTGAGGGTTTCTGGACAATATTTGTCATTGTTTTGTGTTGTTAATTGATTTCCAATAATAAATATATACATACATTTGCATAAAGCAGCATATTTGACCACTCCCATGTTGATAAGAGTATTAAATACTTGACAAATCTCCCTTTTAAGTACATTTTGAACTGAAAATGTGCAATTCATTTTTGTGTTGAATTGCGATTAACTATGGACAATCAGGCGATTAATCACAATTAACTATTTTAATTGACTGACAGCCATAGTCTTAATACAGCCATGGTCTATGTGTCAGACAGAGTTGCTAATGCACACGCATGTTTCTGGGACATTGATTTTCTGCTTAAATTACCTGATGAGTGATGAAAATCTAGATATAAAAGTATCAATGCGTACCAGTAGACATTTGCGAAAACATTGAACCGCCACCAAGAATAGGGACAGTATGAGGGCAAAACAATAAAACTGTTACCACATTGTTTTGAGAGTGCTGAAAATCAGATCAGTCTGACTCATGTGTGGCTCTGTGTCTGCTGTCTCCTCTACAGCGTCTTCCTTTTCTTTGGTTCACTGTGTCCTTCCCTCTGTATCTCTTTACATCTTATATACAATGTGCATGCTGTGTCTTTTCTTTATTCATTTAGTGGATATGCATCACATGGAGACAAAGCAGCACCAGATGTTTCCACATAACCATTATTTTTTTTAATGTTCTTCTTGTATAGATTTGAATGTGCTCTCCTGTCTTTGTACTTATGCTCAGCTCAAGCTCATTTAATCCTTTTAACATTTTAACCTGGAGTCGAGTGCTGTTTGGTTGACTCACAGGGTCATGACCTCTGAATCCAACTGTATGTGACACGATCCCCATTGCATCATTGTTAGCAACTCTCTTTTTTCATAACAGAACCATAGAGATGAGTAATAGCCTATAAAGACGCATTTAGATCAGTGATTCTCAAAGTGAGGTCTGTGGCACTCTGTCGGGGGGTCCGCGAAATAATTTGCTATAAATTATAAAATTGTGCTGCATCATTAAAAAAGTAGATATCTACAGATGGGGACTATTTGCGTCCAATAAAACAAGCATATTGTGTCCATTATTACCACCCACGTGATGCCCTCATGAAACAGTCACTTCACTCAGGATGCAACACACCATTCCAGCTGCTGCTTAGCTAAGCTTGGAGAAATATTTGAGTAAGTCCAGATCGTCAAGTGACGCTAAGTCCAAACTAGCTAAATTAAGAAAATATGGACAGCCCCGTCACTTCACAAAACACGGGAAACCTCTGTTGGTCTGGAGGAGCTGCAGCAGTTATTTCTGCACAAACGTCACTGGATATTCTCAGAGCTAAACTGACTCTTCTGCAGTGTGTAGTGTGCACGCATGCACGTGTAGAGGTGGAGCGAGCTGAGCGAGTAACGAGCGCGGTGTGTGAATGAAGGCAGAGGAGCAGAGGAGCAGAGTACAGCAGAGACTCCGGCCCTGGAGACCAAAGCTACGGTCTCCCCCGCGTCCTCCGACCGCGGCCAACACTGTTTTGCAAGACGGGCTTCTGTAGGTATAGTGTGTAGTTTGTGTTGGAGTCTGAGTCTGAACAGCGTAGCCACACGCGAGCGCGCATGGGACACCGACCCGGGTGATTTATATGTATAAGAAGTTACAAACAGTCCCTTTAAGGGGCTCCTGGCCCCAAAAAGTTTGACAACCTCCGATATATCAATTTGCAAAATTTGCGTTGCTAGGCAACAACTTGGGTCCATGTTTACTTCCTGTCAGATGGTGTCATTCACATACGCTGCAACAGGAAATAAACTGGGACACATTTGTGAGTTTTACAACTGTGAAATGGTCTATATATCTATATATCTATATATCAAGCCATGAACAACCAGGAACTTCACATCAATTGGGCACATTGGAAATATATTAACAAGCATGATGCCATACTGTAGGTGTCATTTAATGGGGAGACAGGGAGACTTCATTGAATTAATTCACACTATTGACAGCACAGCAATGCAGCAGACAGGTAAGAACATTTCTACTTTGCAATTTAAACAACTGTCAGCTAGCTCGCTAACGTCTAGCTAATAGCCAGTCAGTTTAAAACAGTTAGCAGCTAACTGTAACGTTAGCATGATGAACATAAGCAGCAACGCTTTAAAGTTACAACGTACAACTATAATAGCAGAAAACTATTTATTTAACACCTTTATTTAAAAGCTAAAAGCTTAATGTCTTGTTAAATAAGTATGAAGAGCGTTGTTGTTGCTGAACTGCTGAGGCAATCGTTGGCAAGTTATCTTCATGTTGATGTTGCTTAGCTAACTGGGACATTTTGTTTAACGTTTTAGTACTATTTAAATGGGTATAAATCTATATAACGTTGTCTGCAAACTTTAAATATATGAGTTTACATATAATATAATATTAGATAGTCTATACAGAGTTTGTAGTATTAGTTAGTACTAGGGGTGCTTTGCTAAATATGTTGTTAGCAGCTTTTGTTGGTGCCTGAATCACATATTTTAACTTTCATACAGCCTCTAGCTGGTGATATGTTTGGGTGTGCATTGTTAGCATTAATATGTACTGATAAAATGGTATTTTTGGCACCAATATTTCCTGGACAGATTTTGAATGTACTGTCCATTGCTGTAGCCACGTAGAACTATCGGTCTATTCCCAAATGTTACTGCTTTTGGGATGTGTTTGTCTGGGTACTGTTTCACTGCTACACCCCTGCATGTAAGCTGTTGGTGGTGATAACAACAAGATCCAAGTGCAGGAAGCTGTAATGGGTTTTCTCCACAGAGAGGCAGGCTCTCTTTGACAGGCTGCTCGCTCCTGTGTCTCCCCGGGCAATGCCAGCAGGGAGGAAACCTCAGGGCAGACCCAGGAAACTCTGGAGGGATTTAATTTCCCTTTATGACAGGGAACCCTGGGGATCTCCCAGGAGGAGCTGGAGTTAGTGGCTTGAAAAAGAACTGTGCTGCTCTGCTGCAGCCATCGATCTGACACGACACTGAGAATAGTTTCAAAGCAGCTTCATTTTCTTCTGTCTCTTGAACAGCAAAGGAGACAGTGTCAGAGAGATCTTCAATAATAAAACAACTTCTGATGAATTTCCCCCCTAAAAAAGGGAAAGAGATGACAATTGGAGGATGGAGAGCATATCTAAAAAGTAGACACACACATTATCTCTGAAGCTGTCTTTATATATATGACACACACTCACCTATATTCACACATCATGGCTCACCCTGCATATGTGTCTATGTTTAACAAACAAATACCTACTTCTATAATGTGATCGAGAACACACAATTTAAAGGGACTGTTTGTAAGAATCAGAAATGCTTGTTAACAGTGACACCTGTGGCCATTAAGTCAATGAAAGTCAGCGTCCTGTTGCTCGTACTCGCTCTACATAGACATGAACGAGCATCACTCAACACAGTGAGGCGACACACGTCAGCTAAAACCACAATATCACTCTATCTTTCAGCTGCTTGGCAGTAATGTTAGCTGACCAGACGAAGGTCTCTCCATGAATCACTGCTGATCCTAGTGTTGGCTTTTCCTGCTTCAGCCTCCAAACTGGTCAGAAGGAACAGGGGAAACCCCGGCACCCGGTCGGAGGCAATAACTCGTTGCGGAGCCCCGTCACTTCACAAGACACGGGAAACCTCTGTTGGTCTGGAGGAGCTGCAGCAGTTATTTATGCACAAACGTCCAATGTACATTCACTAGATATTCTCAGAGCTAAACTAACTCTTCTGCTGTGTGTAGTGTGCGTGCATGCATATGAGAGCGAAATAGCGAGTATGAGCGCAGCGTGTGACTGAAGGCAAGCAGGCAGGCAGAGGAGCAGAGACTCCGTCCCTGGAGACCAAAGCTACAGTCTCCCCCGCATCCTCCGACCGCGGCCAACACTGTTTTGCTAGACGGGCTTCACTAGACAAACTTTGCGGTTGGAGTCTGAGTCTGAGCAGTGTAACCGACCCGGATTGATTTATACGTGTAAGAAGTTACAAACAGTCCCTTTAAACAACTGAGGGCAGACGGTTCAGTCTTGAACTAGGGCTGGGCAATATATCAATATTAAATTGATACTTTGATATGAGACTAGATGTCATCTTTTGGATATCGTAATATGGTACAAGTGTTTTAGGTGTTGTCTTTTCCTGGTTTTAAAGGCTGCATTACAGTAAAGTGATGTAATTTCCTGAACTTACCAGACTGTTCTAGCTTTTCTATTATTAGCCTTTACTCACTTAGTGATTATATCCACATTACTGATGAATACATACTGAAAAATGTCATTGTGCAAATATTCATTCATTCATATCATTGCAACATCGATATCGAGGTATTTGGTAAACTATTTTGTGATATTTGGTTTTCTACATATCACCCAGCCCTAACTTGAACTCAGATGTTCCATAATGAAATGGGAAAAAAATAAATAAACCGCAAACCTGATGCTGCAATAACTGATAAGTGATGTTTTCCCCTCCTCAGCAACTATCATCAGTGTGCGTTT